>NC_069503.1:824962985-825210485 GCF_027579735.1 Bombina bombina | reverse complement strand
CACAGAGAACCAGTTTTATTCAATAGCCACAAACTTTACAATTTTAGGCCTAGATTTGGAGTTCGGCGGTAGCCGTCAAAACCAGCGTTAGAGGCTCCTAACGCTGGTTTTGGGCGCCCGCTGGTATTTGGAGTCAGTGATTAAAGGGTCTAACGCTCACTTTTCAGCCGCGACTTTTCCATACCGCAGATCCCCCTACGCCATTTGCGTAGCCTATCTTTTCAATGGGATCTTTCTAACGCTGGTATTTAGAGTCGTTTCTGAAGTGAGCGTTAGAGCTCTAACGACAAGATTCCAGCCGCCTGAAAATAGCAGGAGTTAAGAGCTTTCTGGCTAACGCCGGTTTATAAAGCTCTTAACTACTGTACCCTAAAGTACACTAACACCCATAAACTACCTATGTACCCCTAAACCGAGGTCCCCCCACACCGCCGCCACTCGATTAAAATTTTTAACCCCTAATCTGCCGACCGCCACCTACGTTATACTTATGTACCCCTAATCTGCTGCCCCTAACCCCGCCGACCCCTGTATTACATTTATTAACCCCTAACTTGCCCCCCACAACGTCGCCGCCAGCTACTTAAAATAATTAACCCCTAATCTTCCGACCGCAAATCGCCGCCACCTACGTTATCCCTATGTACCCCTAATCTGCTGCCCTAACATCGCCGACCCCTATATTATATTTATTAACCCCTAATCTGCCCCCCTCAACGTCGCCGACACCTGCCTACACTTATTAACCCCTAATCTGCCGAGCGGACCTGAGCGCTACTATAATAAATGTATTAACCCCTAATCCGCCTCACTAACCCTATCATAAATAGTATTAACCCCTAATCTGCCCTCCCTAACATCGCCGACACCTAACTTCAATTATTAACCCCTAATCTGCCGACCGGAGCTCACCGCTATTCTAATAAATGGATTAACCCCTAAAGCTAAGTCTAACCCTAACACCCCCCTAAGTTAAATATAATTTTTATCTAACGAAATAAATTAACTCTTATTAAATAAATGATTCCTATTTAAAGCTAAATACTTACCTGTAAAATAAATCCTAATATAGCTACAATATAAATTATAATTATATTATAGCTATTTTAGGATTAATATTTATTTTACAGGCAACTTTGTTATTATTTTAACCAGGTAAAATAGCTATTAAATAGTTAAGAACTATTTAATAGTTACCTAGTTAAAATAATAACAAATTTACCTGTAAAATAAATCCTAACCTAAGTTATAATTAAACCTAACACTACCCTATCAATAAAATAATTAAATAAACTACCTACAATTACCTACAATTAACCTAACACTACACTATCAATAAATTAATTAAACACAATTCCTACAAATAAATACAATTAAATAAACTAGCTAAAGTACAAAAAATAAAAAAGAACTAAGTTACAGAAAATAAAAAAATATTTACAAACATAAGAAAAATATTACAACAATTTTAAACTAATTACACCTACTCTAAGCCCCCTAATAAAATAACAAAGCCCCCCAAAATAAAAAATTCCCTACCCTATTCTAAATTAAAAAAGTTACAAGCTCTTTTACCTTACCAGCCCTGAACAGGGCCCTTTGCGGGGCATGCCCCAAGAATTTCAGCTCTTTTGCCTGTAAAAAAAACATACAATACCCCCCCCCCAACATTACAACCCACCACCCACATACCCCTAATCTAACCCAAACCCCCCTTAAATAAACCTAACACTAAGCCCCTGAAGATCTTCCTACCTTGTCTTCACCATCCAGGTATCACCGATCCGTCCTGGCTCCAAGATCTTCATCCAACCCAAGCGGGGGTTGGCGATCCATAATCCGGTCCAGAAGAGGCTCCAAAGTCTTCCTCCTATCCGGCAAGAAGAGGACATCCGGACCGGCAAACATCTTCTCCAAGCGGCATCTTCGATCTTCTTCCATTCGGAGCGAAGCGGCAGGATCCTGAAGACCTCCAGCGCGGAACATCCATCCGGACCGACGACTGAACGACGAATGACTGTTCCTTTAAGGGACGTCATCCAAGATGGCGTCCCTCGAATTCCGATTGGCTGATAGGATTCTATCAGCCAATCGGAATTAAGGTAGGAATTTTCTGATTGGCTGATGGAATCAGCCAATCAGAATCTAGTTCAATCCGATTGGCCGATCCAATCAGCCAATCAGATTGAGCTTGCATTCTATTGGCTGATCGGAACAGCCAATAGAATGCGAGCTCAATCTGATTGGCTGATTGGATCAGCCAATCGGATTGAACTTGATTCTGATTGGCTGATTCCATCAGCCAATCAGAAAATTCCTACCTTAATTCCGATTGGCTGATAGAATCCTATCAGCCAATCGGAATTCGAGGGACGCCATCTTGGATGACGTCCCTTAAAGGAACAGTCATTCGTCGTTCAGTCGTCGGTCCGGATGGATGTTCCGCGCTGGAGGTCTTCAGGATCCTGCCGCTTCGCTCCGGATGGAAGAAGATCGAAGATGCCGCTTGGAGAAGATGTTTGCCGGTCCGGATGTCCTCTTCTTGCCGGATAGGAGGAAGACTTTGGAGCCTCTTCTGGACCGGATTATGGATCGCCAACCCCCGCTTGGGTTGGATGAAGATCTTGGAGCCAGGACGGATCGGTGATACCTGGATGATACCTGGAGCTTTTCTGGCTAACGCCGGTTTATAAAGCTCTTAACTACTGTACCCTAAAGTACACTAACACCCATAAACTACCTATGTACCCCTAAACCGAGGTCCCCCCACACCGCCGCCACTCGATTAAAATTTTTAACCCCTAATCTGCCGACCGCCACCTACGTTATACTTATGTACCCCTAATCTGCTGCCCCTAACCCCGCCGACCCCTGTATTACATTTATTAACCCCTAACTTGCCCCCCACAACGTCGCCGCCAGCTACTTAAAATAATTAACCCCTAATCTTCCGACCGCAAATCGCCGCCACCTACGTTATCCCTATGTACCCCTAATCTGCTGCCCTAACATCGCCGACCCCTATATTATATTTATTAACCCCTAATCTGCCCCCCTCAACGTCGCCGACACCTGCCTACACTTATTAACCCCTAATCTGCCGAGCGGACCTGAGCGCTACTATAATAAATGTATTAACCCCTAATCCGCCTCACTAACCCTATCATAAATAGTATTAACCCCTAATCTGCCCTCCCTAACATCGCCGACACCTAACTTCAATTATTAACCCCTAATCTGCCGACCGGAGCTCACCGCTATTCTAATAAATGGATTAACCCCTAAAGCTAAGTCTAACCCTAACACCCCCCTAAGTTAAATATAATTTTTATCTAACGAAATAAATTAACTCTTATTAAATAAATGATTCCTATTTAAAGCTAAATACTTACCTGTAAAATAAATCATAATATAGCTACAATATAAATTATAATTATATTATAGCTATTTTAGGATTAATATTTATTTTACAGGCAACTTTGTTATTATTTTAACCAGGTAAAATAGCTATTAAATAGTTAAGAACTATTTAATAGTTACCTAGTTAAAATAATAACAAATTTACCTGTAAAATAAATCCTAACCTAAGTTATAATTAAACCTAACACTACCCTATCAATAAAATAATTAAATAAACTACCTACAATTACCTACAATTAACCTAACACTACACTATCAATAAATTAATTAAACACAATTCCTACAAATAAATACAATTAAATAAACTAGCTAAAGTACAAAAAATAAAAAAGAACTAAGTTACAGAAAATAAAAAAATATTTACAAACATAAGAAAAATATTACAACAATTTTAAACTAATTACACCTACTCTAAGCCCCCTAATAAAATAACAAAGCCCCCCAAAATAAAAAATTCCCTACCCTATTCTAAATTAAAAAAGTTACAAGCTCTTTTACCTTACCAGCCCTGAACAGGGCCCTTTGCGGGGCATGCCCCAAGAATTTCAGCTCTTTTGCCTGTAAAAAAAACATACAATACCCCCCCCCCAACATTACAACCCACCACCCACATACCCCTAATCTAACCCAAACCCCCCTTAAATAAACCTAACACTAAGCCCCTGAAGATCTTCCTACCTTGTCTTCACCATCCAGGTATCACCGATCCGTCCTGGCTCCAAGATCTTCATCCAACCCAAGCGGGGGTTGGCGATCCATAATCCGGTCCAGAAGAGGCTCCAAAGTCTTCCTCCTATCCGGCAAGAAGAGGACATCCGGACCGGCAAACATCTTCTCCAAGCGGCATCTTCGATCTTCTTCCAGTCGGAGCGAAGCGGCAGGATCCTGAAGACCTCCAGCGCGGAACATCCATCCGGACCGACGACTGAACGACGAATGACTGTTCCTTTAAGGGACGTCATCCAAGATGGCGTCCCTCGAATTCCGATTGGCTGATAGGATTCTATCAGCCAATCGGAATTAAGGTAGGAATTTTCTGATTGGCTGATGGAATCAGCCAATCAGAATCTAGTTCAATCCGATTGGCCGATCCAATCAGCCAATCAGATTGAGCTTGCATTCTATTGGCTGATCGGAACAGCCAATAGAATGCGAGCTCAATCTGATTGGCTGATTGGATCAGCCAATCGGATTGAACTTGATTCTGATTGGCTGATTCCATCAGCCAATCAGAAAATTCCTACCTTAATTCCGATTGGCTGATAGAATCCTATCAGCCAATCGGAATTCGAGGGACGCCATCTTGGATGACGTCCCTTAAAGGAACAGTCATTCGTCGTTCAGTCGTCGGTCCGGATGGATGTTCCGCGCTGGAGGTCTTCAGGATCCTGCCGCTTCGCTCCGGATGGAAGAAGATCGAAGATGCCGCTTGGAGAAGATGTTTGCCGGTCCGGATGTCCTCTTCTTGCCGGATAGGAGGAAGACTTTGGAGCCTCTTCTGGACCGGATTATGGATCGCCAACCCCCGCTTGGGTTGGATGAAGATCTTGGAGCCAGGACGGATCGGTGATACCTGGATGGTGAAGACAAGGTAGGAAGATCTTCAGGGGCTTAGTGTTAGATTTATTTAAGGGGGGTTTGGGTTAGATTAGGGGTATGTGGGTGGTGGGTTGTAATGTTGGGGGGGGGGGTATTGTATGTTTTTTTTTACAGGCAAAAGAGCTGAAATTCTTGGGGCATGCCCCGCAAAGGGCCCTGTTCAGGGCTGGTAAGGTAAAAGAGCTTGTAACTTTTTTAATTTAGAATAGGGTAGGGAATTTTTTATTTTGGGGGGCTTTGTTATTTTATTAGGGGGCTTAGAGTAGGTGTAATTAGTTTAAAATTGTTGTAATATTTTTCTTATGTTTGTAAATATTTTTTTATTTTCTGTAACTTAGTTCTTTTTTATTTTTTGTACTTTAGCTAGTTTATTTAATTGTATTTATTTGTAGGAATTGTGTTTAATTAATTTATTGATAGTGTAGTGTTAGGTTAATTGTAGGTAATTGTAGGTAGTTTATTTAATTATTTTATTGATAGGGTAGTGTTAGGTTTAATTATAACTTAGGTTAGGATTTATTTTACAGGTAAATTTGTTATTATTTTAACTAGGTAACTATTAAATAGTTCTTAACTATTTAATAGCTATTGTACCTGGTTAAAATAATTACAAAGTTGCCTGTAAAATAAATATTAATCCTAAAATAGCTATAATATAATTATAATTTATATTGTAGCTATATTAGGATTTATTTTACAGGTAAGTATTTAGCTTTAAATAGGAATAAGTTATTTAATAAGAGTTAATTTATTTCGTTAGGTAAATATTATATTTAACTTAGGGGGGTGTTAGTGTTAGGGTTAGACTTAGCTTTAGGGGTTAATCCATTTATTAGAATAGCGGTGAGCTCCGATCGGAAGATTAGGGGTTAGTAATTGAAGTTAGGTGTCGGCGATGTTAGGGAGGGCAGATTAGGGGTTAATACTATTTATGATAGGGTTAGTGAGGCGGATTAGGGGTTAATAACTTTATTATAGTAGCGCTCAGGTCCGCTCGGCAGATTAGGGGTTAATAAGTGTAGGCAGGTGTCGGCGACGTTGTGGGGGGCAGGTTAGGGGTTAATAAATATAATATAGGGGTCGGCGGTGTTAGGGGTAGCAGATTAGGGGTACATAGGGAGAACGTAGGTTGCGGCGGTTTACGGAGCGGCAGATTAGGGGTTAAAAAAAATATGCAGGGGTCAGCGATAGCGGGGGCGGCAGATTAGGGGTTAATAAGTGTAAGGGTAGGGGTGTTTAGACTCGGGGTACATGTTAGGGTGTTAGGTGCAGACGTAGGAAGTGTTTCCCCATAGGAAACAATGGGGCTGCGTTAGGAGCTGAACGCTGCTTTTTTGCAGGTGTTAGGTTTTTTTTCAGCTCAAACAGCCCCATTGTTTCCTATGGGGGAATCGTGCACGAGCACGTTTTTGAGGCCGGCCGCGTCCGTAAGCAACTCTGGTATCGAGAGTTGCTTTTGCGGTAAAAATGCTCTACACTCCTTTTTTGGAGCCTAACGCAGCATTTGTTTAAACTCTCGATACCAGAGTTAATTTTATGGTGCGGCGAGAAAAAAGCCCGCGGAGCGTTAACAGCCCTTTTACCGCCGAACTCCAAATCTAGGCCTTAGTTTGTTGACATCTATTCCAGAGAGAATACACAACCCTTAGCAGTCAGTCACTCACTCCCAGAGTGACATTCAATTAGTTTATCTATTAGATGTAGCTGAATGTAAATATTTGCATATGAATGTGGGCTTGCACAGCATGTGAGGTGATGATTAGCAGAGTCAGAATGAGTTCTAATTTTGACACTAATTATTCATGTTAAAAAACAGAAGTGACAAAATGCTATACTTATAAATTGAGAACTTTTTAGCAATAATTGTGCTTATTTATTGTTGTACTATTTCTACATTAGGTGATGGCATTTTACATGTCTTGTAACTGTCCCTTAAACTTTGTGACCGTCTTGATTGTTTATTTAGTGGAAATTTTATTAGAAATATTGTTGTGATCAGGATCACTTCCACCGCTTTCAAATACCATATAGGGTACGTCGTCGGTCGTTAACTGCATTTTTTTGCAGGACATACCCCATACGTCGTTGGTCGTTAAGGGGTTAAAGGGACACAAAACCCCAAAATATTCTTTGTAATTCAGAAAGAGCATACAATTGTAAAAAGCTTTACCATTTCCATTTATTAAATGTACTCCTTTCTCTTTGTATCCTTTGTTGAAGGAGCATCAAAGCACAACTGGGAGCTAGCTGAACACATCAAGTGAGCCAATGACAAGATGCATATATATACAGTCACCAATCAGCAGCTGTCTCCTAGTGGTGTATTGGTGCTCTTGAGCCTACCTAAGTATGCTTTTCAACCAATGATACCAAGAGAGTAAAGCAAATTAGCTAATATACATATTAACTAATAATACATTGGAAAGTTGTTTAAAATTGCATGTTCAATTTGAACCACAAACAAAATGGGTTTTATGTCCCTTTAACATTTTTAAAACACATTCTTTTTACTGCAATTATTTTTCAATAGTAAAACTCTACCCACCATTTGTATTATTCAGAGGAGCCAAACTGGTCTTCAGCCCACAGACAACAAGGCTAACCACTGTCATAAATTTAGAATAAAATGCATTGCTTTACAGTTGTTAGCCTTGAGAAGTCCAGCAGGGTGAATTTCAAGTTCAGAGAATTAGAAATTGCTTTAAAAAATTACAGCTAAATTACATGAAAAGAGGGAAAAATAAACAATGAAAATGTATTGCAAAGTTGTTTAAAGGGACACTGAACCCAACATTTTTCTTTCAGGATTCAGATAGAGCATGCGATTATAAGCAACTTTCTAATTTACTCCTATTATCAATTTTTCTATGTTCACTTGCTATCTTTATTTGAAAAAGAAGGCATCTACGTTTCTTTTTTGGTTTAGAACTCTGGACAGCACTTTTTTTATTGGTGGATGAATTTATCCACCAATTAGCAAGAACAACCCATGTTGTTCACCAAAAATGGGCCGGCATCTAAACTTACATTCTTGCATTTCAAATAAAGATACCAAGAGAATGAAGAAAATTTGATAATAGGAGTAAATTAGAAAGTTGCTTAAAATTTCATGCTCTATCTGAATCACGAAAGACAAAATTTGGGTTCAGTGTCCCTTTAATTATGCATAAATAAACTGTCTGATGGTGTTTACTGTCCCTTTAAATTATGTTTAAAAATGAATTGCGAATGTAACAACATTTAAAAAATATTAGTTTTATAAACCTGCTCACCTCTGCACAATGTTGCCTTAGTTGGCTGTAACAATGTTAATTGTCATCTGTATTCATAGGGGTAGATTTACTAAGCAGTGGATGCAGGTGGCAGATTGCAATCATCCCGATCCGATTGGGATCCTTGACACACCCTGGTGAATGTGCTTGGGCGGCATTGCACAAGCATTTCACCAGAACTGCTTGTGCAATGATAAATGCTGACAGCTTATACTGTTTGCATTTAGCAATGTCGGGCAGACATGATCCACTACATTTAATAAATCTACCCAATAGAGTACTATGCTGGGTTGTATAACACATTAGAGGTCCTTTATTTTACATTTGAAGAAGAAAGATCATGAAAGTTTATTCACTCCAATATCACTCAGGACAATGTTTACAAGAGCGATAACATATGAGAAAAGTACAGCTTTATAATCTTGTAAAATAAATTAACCCCTTAATGACACAGACATACCCTGTACAGCATGGGTCCTTTAGGGTTTTTTGGCCCTGCAATTGTACAGGTCTCGTCAAAAGTACTGTAGATCCACTATTACAACTTCCCTCACTCCTGGAGGCATCGGCTATAAGTACGGGTTTGCCTCTGTTGGCGACACCCGTGCTTTTTAACCCCTTCAATCAAAATTATGTAATTTTAACAACTTGATGGCCATTGTCTGTGTTGATGAAAATGCTTAACCCTTTCAGTGCTAACGACGGTTCTGAGCCGTGACAGAGTGTCCCACTCAGGTGCTAACAACGGCACAGAGCCGTCGCTAGCACTCTCCCACCTTGAGGGAGATCTGGAGGCTCCCACCCGCTCCTGCATAGTGACAGGCATCGCCGGGGCTTCTCGTTATGCATGGTGACATCACGCGCAATGAAGTGATGACGTAACCGTGCAACTTTATTTAAAGTATAGGGACAGGGGGTATGCTGCTTAGAAGCCTGTATCTCAGGCATTTAGACCCCCAAGGCCATCATAGTGAGTAGAAAATGAGACTTGGCAAATAGCACCAATCGCAAACCTCTATTTTCTATAAATACGGTTTACAGGTCTTAGTGGGTTAGAGCAATACACAAGCCTCACCTCGGTGGCTGCTCCTTCCTGTCCATTCCTCCGCTTCCTAATTTAATTATGGATGTTCTTCACATAGCAGAATATGTTCTATTTATTCATAAATACATATTTCTACATATATCTGATGGTATTTTGGTACAATAAATATACACATATAAATACATAAATACATCTAAACATATACATACATACCCATCTTTAGACATGTATATGTAGGTATCTCTATGATAAAGCCCTTTTATTTTCTAACACCTGAGACCTCATATTTCTGAGCGCTTATAACTTCTTGCGCAATATTTTTTTGGAATAATTTTTATTAGATGATGTTATTATGAGTGTAACTGTAATTTGTAATGTATTTTTTATGTGTTTTGTGACACTTGTTTTGCAAAACAGTTAAGCAGAGCTCTGAGGACGCACTAATCCGACGTGCATTAACTTAAATTGCGCTCAAGTGATCGCGTTTACTTTCAACTTGTAATACAAGGAAAAAACATGACTCAGAAACACCCGCGATAAACCTCTTAACGCTTGCGCACCACTCGTAATCTGGCCCTTAGTGTTTATGTTTTGATAATACAGAAAGTTATGTTACTTATCTTAGACATTTCAAAATAAGCACTTGATTTTTTTGATCACTATGAAATAACATCTTGCTGAATTTACCCAGTAAATATTACCAGGGAAATCAATTTTATGGTTTCCTTTTTTATCTAAATTTTAAAACCACATTAACATTTTTTAGTCAAAGGCTTTGTGTTTAAATACACAGAGTTAATCTAAGGTCAGTGGTTTGGAACGTGGGTGTCTGGTCACACCACATGTTAGTTTGTATAACTCTTTATCGCATTGGACTCAATAGTGTAACATTCCATTGTACAGTGTTGTATATACAAAAATGTGTGTTGCTTTTTATACAATTACTTTAGTTTAGAATATTTAAGTAAAATATTTGTACGTCACTTTCATATATAAACAATCTACCCCTTTACGTGTTGTGTGCACATCATTTAATATAGAATATTTTGTTATCATATGCAAATTAAACAAGATATTTGGGGTACATTTATTAAAAGTCGAGCGGACATGATTTGCTATCGTCATCACTAAAAAAAGACAGCATACGCTGTCGGCATTTATCATTGCATAAGCATTTCTAGTAAAATGCTTGTAGGAGTATATGAGATTAGACTGCTGTTTGGTAGGGAATATAGCTCACCTTTAAAACTTATCCCAAAAAGTTTATGAAATGTGTTGTTGTGTAAGGTGGCGCAAAAATGCAATTCCTGTTTTTAAAAAATATATATAAATTTGTAGCTTCAACGGTCTTTATAAGAGCCTCTAGTTGTATATTCTTTTTTGAAAAAATGATGGGTAGATGGATATTTGTTTTGAAATTCAATACTTCATTTTAGTACATATGATTGTCACAGTTTCAAAAGTATGTGTATGGATAAACACCGGTGTTTCTAAATGTGAAAAGATTTTTTCAGGGAATTTATACAATGTATTATACTCTCTTTATAGTTGGGAGTCTGTAGAGATAGTATCTATTTTATACATTCATAGGATAAAAGACAATATCTAAAACAATATCTAAAACAATATGTAAATTACTGTGCATACAGGTCGTAAAAGAAACAGTTAAAATGGTTAAAAGCAACTGAAAGACCAACTTGATTGGCTGCTATATGAAAAGTCTCTTTTCTATTTCTTATTTGGTGTAGCACTCTGCTGATGTAATAATAAGAAATGTGAGACTGGTAATCGAAAGTTCGTTGGGTGGTTACCTTATAGTGTGTCTGACTGATCACACTGAGTTCGTATTGTTAAGAGAATAAACTGATATAGTAATCAGTACTGTGTTGAAGTTCCGTAATTTTAGTGTTTTAATCCGTCTTTTCTGAGGTGTTGTCCTCAGTATGCGTTAAAGAGCAAAGTTTCTTTACGGTCAGTGACCGATTTCTTTATGTTGGTGATTTTCCTTAAAGAATCCTTTGCGGCTTTTGCGTGTTATGTGGAAGTGTGAAGGGAGCAGAAGAAAGGCTCCGTTCTGTTAAAGAGCAAAGTTTCTTTACGGTCAGTGACCGATTCCTTTATGTTGGTGATTTTCCTTAAAGAATCCTTTGCGGCTTTTGCGTGTTATGTGGAAGTGTGAAGGGAGCAGAAGAAAGGCTCCGTTCTGTTAGCGTTCACCACAAATCGATGTGGCTGGGTTCAGGTATCTACGCGTTTCGGCTTAGCAGCCTTTCTCAAGGCTTGAGAAAGGCTGCTAAGCCGAAACGCGTAGATACCTGAACCCAGCCACATAGATTTGTGGTGAACGCTAACAGAACGGAGCCTTTCTTCTGCTCCCTTCACACTTCCACATAACACGCAAAAGCCGCAAAGGATTCTTTAAAGAAAGAAAAATCACCAACATAAAGGAATCGGTCACTGACCGAAAAGAAACTTTGCTCTTTAACGCATACGCTAACAGAACGGAGCCTTTCTTCTGCTCCCTTCACACTTCCACATAACACGCAAAGGCCGCAAAGGATTCTTCAAGGAAAATCACCAACATAAAGGAATCGGTCACTGACTGAAAAGAAACTTTGCTCTTTAACGCATACGCTAACAGAACGGAGCCTTTCTTCTGCTCCCTTCACACTTCCACATAACACGCAAAAGCCGCAAAGGATTCTTTAAGGAAAATCACCAACATAAAGGAATCGGTCACTGATCGTAAAGAAACTTTGTTCGTTAACGCATACTGAGGACAATACCTCAGAAAAGACGGATTAAAACACTAAAATTACGGAACTTCAACACAGTACTGATTACTATATCAATTTATTCTCTAACGATACGAACTCAGTGTGATCAGTCAGACACACTATAAGGTAACCACCCAATGAACTTTCGATTACCAGTCTCACATTTCTTATTATTACATCAGCAGAGTGCTACACCAAATAAGAAATAGAAAAGAGACTTTTCATATAGCAGCCAATCAAGTTGGTCTTTCAGTTGCTTTTAACCATTTTAACTGTTTCTTTTACGACCTGTATGCACAGTAATTTACATAGGCCTAGATTTGGAGTTCGGCGGTAGCCGTCAAAACCAGCGTTAGAGGCTCCTAACGCTGGTTTTGGGCGCCCGCTGGTATTTGGAGTCAGTGATTAAAGGGTCTAACGCTCACTTTTCAGCCGCGACTTTTCCATACCGCAGATCCCCCTACGCCATTTGCGTAGCCTATCTTTTCAATGGGATCTTTCTAACGCTGGTATTTAGAGTCGTTTCTGAAGTGAGCGTTAGAGCTCTAACGACAAGATTCCAGCCGCCTGAAAATAGCAGGAGTTAAGAGCTTTCTGGCTAACGCCGGTTCATAAAGCTCTTAACTACTGTACCCTAAAGTACACTAACACCCATAAACTACCTATGTACCCCTAAACCGAGCTCCCCCCACATCGCCGCCACTCGATTAAAATTTTTAACCCCTAATCTGCCGACCGCCACCTACGTTATACTTATGTACCCCTAATCTGCTACCCCTAACACCGCCGACCCCTGTATTATATTTATTAACCCCTAACCTGCCCCCCACAACATCGCCGCCAGCTACTTAAAATAATTAACCCCTAATCTTCCGACCGCAAAGCGCCGCCACCTACGTTATCCCTATGTACCCCTAATCTGCTACCCCTAACACCGCCGACCCCTATATTATATTTATTAACCCCTAATCTGCCCCCCACAACGTCGCCGACACCTGCCTACACTTATTAACTCCTAATCTGCCGAGCGGACCTGAGCGCTACTATAATAAAGTTATTAACCCCTAATCCGCCTCACTAACCCTATCATAAATAGTATTAACCCCTAATCTGCCCTCCCTAACATCGCCGACACCTACCTTCAATTATTAACCCCTAATCTTCCGATCGGAGCTCACCGCTATTCTAATAAATGTATTAACCCCTAAAGCTAAGTCTAACCCTAACACTAACACCCCCCTAAGTTAAATATAATTTACATCTAACGAAATTAATTAACTCTTATTAAATAACTTATTCCTATTTAAAGCTAAATACTTACCTGTAAAATAAACCCTAATATAGCTACAATATAAATTATAATTATATTATAGCTATTTTAGGATTAATATTTATTTTACAGGCAACTTTGTAATTATTTTAACCAGGTACAATAGCTATTAAATAGTTAAGAACTATTTAATAGTTACCTAGTTAAAATAATAACAAATTTACCTGTAAAATAAATCCTAACCTAAGATATAATTAAACCTAACACTACCCTATCAATAAAATAATTAAATAAACTACCTACAATTACCTACAATTAACCTAACACTACACTATCAATAAATTAATTAAACACAATTCCTACAAATAAATACAATTACATAAACTAGCTAAAGTACAAAAAATAAAAAAGAACTAAGTTACAGAAAATAAAAAAATATTTACAAACATAAGAAAAATATTACAACAATTTTAAACTAATTACACCTACTCTAAGCCCCCTAATAAAATAACAAAGCCCCCCAAAATAAAAAATTCCCTACCCTATTCTAAATTAAAAAAAGTTACAAGCTCTTTTACCTTACCAGCCCTGAACAGGGCCCTTTGCGGGGCATGCCCCAAGAATTTCAGCTCTTTTGCCTGTAAAAAAAAACATACAATACCCCCCCCCAACATTACAACCCACCACCCACATACCCCTAATCTAACCCAAACCCCCCTTAAATAAACCTAACACTAATCCCCTGAAGATCTTCCTACCTTGTCTTCACCATCCAGGTATCACCGATCCGTCCTGGCTCCAAGATCTTCATCCAACCCAAGCGGGGGTTGGCGATCCATAATCCGGTGCTGAAGAGGTCCAGAAGAGGCTCCAAAGTCTTCCTCCAATCCGGCAAGAAGAGGACATCCGGACCGGCAAACATCTTCTCCAAGCGGCATCTTCGATCTTCTTCCATCCCGAGCGAAGTGGCAGGATCCTGAAGACCTCCAGCGCGGAACATCCATCCGGACCGACGACTGAACGACGAATGACTGTTCCTTTAAGGGACGTCATCCAAGATGGCGTCCCTCGAATTCCGATTGGCTGATAGGATTCTATCAGCCAATCGGAATTAAGGTAGGAATTTTCTGATTGGCTGATGGAATCAGCCAATCAGAATCTAGTTCAATCCGATTGGCCGATCCAATCAGCCAATCAGATTGAGCTCGCATTCTATTGGCTGATCGGAACAGCCAATAGAATGCGAGCTCAATCTGATTGGCTGATTGGATCAGCCAATAGGATTGAACTTGATTCTGATTGGCTGATTCCATCAGCCAATCAGAAAATTCCTACCTTAATTCCGATTGGCTGATAGAATCCTATCAGCCAATCGGAATTCGAGGGACGCCATCTTGGATGACGTCCCTTAAAGGAACAGTCATTCGTCGTTCAGTCGTCGGTCCGGATGGATGTTCCGCGCTGGAGGTCTTCAGGATCCTGCCACTTCGCTCCGGATGGAAGAAGATCGAAGATGCCGCTTGGAGAAGATGTTTGCCGGTCCGGATGTCCTCTTCTTGCCGGATAGGAGGAAGACTTTGGAGCCTCTTCTGGACCTCTTCAGCAATGGATTATGGATCGCCAACCCCCGCTTGGGTTGGATGAAGATCTTGGAGCCAGGACGGATCGGTGATACCTGGATGGTGAAGACAAGGTAGGAAGATCTTCAGGGGATTAGTGTTAGGTTTATTTAAGGGGGGTTTGGGTTAGATTAGGGATATGTGGGTGGTGGGTTGTAATGTTGGGGGGGGGGTATTGTATGTTTTTTTTTACAGGCAAAAGAGCTGAAATTCTTGGGGCATGCCCCGCAAAGGGCCCTGTTCAGGGCTGGTAAGGTAAAAGAGCTTGTAACTTTTTTAATTGAGAATAGGGTAGGGAATTTTTTATTTTGGGGGGCTTTGTTATTTTATTAGGGGGCTTAGAGTAGGTGTAATTAGTTTAAAATTGTTGTAATATTTTTCTTATGTTTGTAAATATTTTTTTATTTTCTGTAACTTAGTTCTTTTTTATTTTTTGTACTTTAGCTAGTTTATTTAATTGTATTTATTTGTAGGAATTGTGTTTAATTAATTTATTGATAGTGTAGTGTTAGGTTAATTGTAGGTAGTTTATTTAATTATTTTATTGATAGGGTAGTGTTAGGTTTAATTATATCTTAGGTTAGGATTTATTTTACAGGTAAATTTGTTATTATTTTAACTAGGTAACTATTAAATAGTTCTTAACTATTTAATAGCTATTGTACCTGGTTAAAATAATTACAAAGTTGCCTGTAAAATAAATATTAATCCTAAAATAGCTATAATATAATTATAATTTATATTGTAGCTATATTAGGATTTATTTTACAGGTATGTATTTAGCTTTAAATAGGAATCATTTATTTAATAAGAGTTAATTTATTTCGTTAGATAAAAATTATATTTAACTTAGGGGGGTGTTAGTATTAGGGTTAGACTTAGCTTTAGGGGTTAATACATTTATTAGAGTAGCGGTGAGCTCCGGTCGTCAGATTAGGGGTTAATAATTGAAGGTAGGTGTCGGCGATGTTAGGGAGGGCAGATTAGGGGTTAATACTATTTATGATAGGGTTAGTGAGGCGGATTAGGGGTTAATAACTTTATTATAGTAGCGCTCAGGTCCGCTCGGCAGATTAGGGGTTAATAAGTGTAGGCAGGTGTCGGCGACGTTGAGGGGGGCAGATTAGGGGTTTATAAATATAATATAGGGGTCGGCGGTGTTAGGGGCAGCAGATTAGGGGTACATAGGGATAATGTAGGTAGCGGCGGTTTACGGAGCGGCAGATTAGGGGTTAAAAAAATATGCAGGGGTCAGCGATAGCGGGGGCGGCAGATTAGGGGTTAATAAGTGTAAGGTTAGGGGTGTTTAGACTCGGGGTACATGTTAGAGTGTTAGGTGCAGACGTAGGAAGTGTTTCCCCATAGGAAACAATGGGGCTGCGTTAGGAGCTGAACGCTGCTTTTTTGCAGGTGTTAGGTTTTTTTTCAGCTCAAACAGCCCCATTGTTTCCTATGGGGGAATCGTGCACGAGCACGTTTTTGAGGCCGGCCGCGTCCGTAAGCAACTCTGGTATCGAGAGTTGCATTTGCGGTAAAAATGCTCTACGCTCCTTTTTTGGAGCCTAACGCAGCATTTGTTTGAACTCTCGATACCAGAGTTAAATTTATGGTGCGGCCAGAAAAAAGCCCGCGGAGCGTTAACAGCCCTTTTACCGCCGAACTCCAAATCTAGGCCATATTGTTTTACATATTGTTTTAGATATTGTTTTAGATATTGTCTTTTATCCTATGAATGTATAAAATAGATACTATCTCTACAGACTCCCAACTATAAAGAGAGTATAATACATTGCATAAATTCCCCGAAAAAATCTTTTCACATTTAGAAACACCGGTGTTTATCCATACACATACTTTTGAAACTGTGACAATCATATGTACTAAAATAAAGTATTGAATTTTAAAAGAAATATCCATCTACCCATCATTTTTTCAAAAAAGAATATACAACTAGAGGTTCTTATAAAGACCGTTGAAGCTACAAATTTATATATATTTTTTAAAAACAGGAATTGCATTTTTGCGCCACCTTACACAACAACATAGTAAAATGCTTGTGCAATGCCACCCCCTGCTCACTGGCGGCCAATTGGATGCTAGCAGGGGCTGTCAATCATTCTGATAGTATTGGATGGGGATGATTTTAATCCGCCACTTGAAAGGTCCCTGACAGGATAAGAAGCAGTGGTCTGAAATTATGGACCTCTGAAACAGTATTCACTGCTTCATAAATGGAGCCCATTGTATCTTCATTTCTATATTTACTATAATGTAATGTAATTTGCTTCATTATCACACCTATGAACTTGTTTTTTTCAATAATATCACATGTCTTGGAAATGGAATATTAACTAAAATAAATAGAACAGTGTAGCACAAACCGTATATAATGATGATATTATTAACTCACTGATTATATTTATGATCATAAACCTGGAGGCAACTTACTGTATAAAAAGTCATACAATTCCTCTAGTATTCATTTGTTTTGTTTTGTCTGTAGCCTAACACATCTGGTGAGCCAATAACATGAAGCATATGTATGTACCCACCAATCACCAGCTAGCTCCCAGTAGTGGATTGCTGCCTCTCAGCCTACCACTGCAGCCACTGTCCTCAGGGAGACAATAGAGCTGATATGTTGGTAACTTAAGTTACATTCTGTCCTCTTCTGAGCATGAGCAAAACTGACTGATATTTTCTCTTGCATTCACTAAACACTAAGCCAGCATGTGTTACGCTAAAAGACTTATGGCATCAAGCTAGATAAGCCTTCCTGTAACCTCTTGTAGGGTTGTGACAGGAAGTAACGTGCACTGCACAAATGAAGTTTAAGAAGAAATAAAAGTTAAAAGCCTTTTAAAATGATGACTAATACACATTTCTTTTTTGTGTTGTTTTTGTTACAACAATAAAACAAGACTATTTTATATCCATTTAAAGGTATACGACACCCCAAAAATGTGTTTTGTGATTTAGATAGAGCATGCAATTTAAACAAGTTTCTAATTTATTTCTATTATCATTGTTTCTTCATTCTCTTGACATCTTCAGTTAAAATGCAGGGGCATAACCTCAGGAGCCTGCCCATGTCTGGAGCACTATATGGCAGGCAGCAGTTTTGCAAGAATTTTATAGATGTGCAAGCGCACTAGATGGCAGCACTATTTCCTGCCATATAGTGCTCCAGACACCTACCTAGATATCTCTTCAACAAAGAATACTATGGGAACAAAGCAATTTTGATAAAAGAAGTACATTGAAAATGTTTTAAAACTGTATGTCTGAATCACAAAATATATATTTTTGTGTGTTTTATATCCCTTTAATGTGTTTATAATGACTTATATCAGCTGCAGAGTATAAAACGTATTGGAAATTGATCCTTTATGTATATTTTATAAATAAAATAGCCATTTCTGCTAATTGATCTGAAAAAAACTAATTAAATGGGCTGAACTTTCAGGGAGAACATACATCATTAGTGTATCTCTCTATATGTACACAAAACCCTTCCTTTCTTATCTCTCTACCCAGAGATACCAATAATTAGAGAGAAAAATTAAAACAATTACAAATTTAGTATCTCTCTGTTTCACCCCCACTGTGAGCGTGATTTCTTCTAAACTTTTTTATTTACAAACGCCTAGATTACGAGTTTTGCGGTAAGAGGGGTGCGTTGCTAACTCGCCGCTCACTTCCCTGCAGCGCTGGTATTACGGGTTTTTACAAACCCGGCGTTAACAGGCAAGAAGTGAGCGTAGAGCAAAATTTCGCTCCACACTGCACTCCAATACCAGCGCTGCTTAAGTCAGCGGTGAGCTAGTTGTACGTGCTACTGCGCGATTTCCCCATAGACATCAATGGGGAGAGAATACCTGCAAAAAAGCAGCATAAAGCTCCGTAACGCAGCCCCATTGATTCCTATGGGGGACTAAAGTTATGTTTACACCTAACACCCTAACATGAACCCCCGAGTCTAAACACCCCTAATCTGCCGCCCCGACATGGCCAACACCTGCATTATACTTATTAACCCCTAATCTGCTGCTCCGGACATCGCCGCCACCTACATTATACTTATGAACCACTAATCTGCTGCCCCCAACATCGCCGACACCTACATTATATTTATTAACCCCTAATCTTTCTCCCCCAATGTCCCGCAACCTACCTACATTTATTAACCCCTAATCTGCCGCCCCCAACATCACTGCCACTTGGCTAAATTTATTAACCCCTAAACCTAAGTCTAACCCTAACCCTAACACCCCCTAACTTAAATATAATTTAAATAAATCTAAATAAAATTCCTATCATTAACTAAATTATTCCTATTTAAAACTAAATGCTTACCTATAAAATAAATCCTAAACTAGCTACAATATAAGTAATAGTTACATTGTAGCTAGCTTAGGGTTTATTTTTATTTTACAGGCAAGTTTGTATTTATTTTAACTAGGTAGAATAGTTACTAAATAGTTATTAACTATTTAATAACTACCTAGCTAAAATAAATCCAAATTGACCTGTAAAATAAAACCTAACCTAAGTTACACTAACACCTAACACTAAACTACAATTAAATAACTTACCTAAATTAAATACAATTAAATAAATCAAATACAATTAGTTAAATTACAAAAAAACAAAAACACTAAATTATAGAAAATAAAAAACAAATTTCAAGATATTTAAACTAATTACACCTAATCCAATAGCCCTATCAAAATAAAAAAGCCCCTCAAAATAAAAAAAACCCTAGCCTAACCGAAACTACCAATAGCCCTTAAAAGGGCCTTTTGCGGGGCATTGCCCCCAAGAAATTAGCTCTTTTACCTGTAAAAAAAAATACACACAACCCCCCCAAAAGTAAAACCCACCACCCACACAACCAACCCCCTAAATAAAACCCTAACGGGCAGAAGTCTTCACACAGACGGCATCTTCTATCTTCATCCTTCCGACGCGGAGCGGCTCCATCTTCAAGACATCCCGCGCGGAGCATCCTCTTCTTCCGACGTCTTCTTGCTGAATGAAGGTACCTTTAAGTGACGTCATCCAAGATGGCGTCCCTTAGATTCCGATTGGCCAATCAGCCAATCAGAATTAAGGTTGAAAAAAATCCTATTGGCTGATCCAATCAGCCAATAGGATTGAGCTCACATTCTATTGGCTGATTGGAACAGCCAATAGAATGTGAGCTCAATCCTATTGGCTGATTGGATCAGCCAATAGGATTGAATTTCAATCCTATTGGCTGATTGCATCAGCCAATAGGATTTTTTCAACCTTAATTCCGATTGGCTGATAGAATTCTATCAGCCAATCGTAATCTAAGGGATGCCATCTTGGATGACGTCATTTAAAGGTACCTTTATTCAGCAAGAAGACGTCGATTGAAGAGGATGCTCCGCGCTGGATGTCTTGAAGATGGAGCCACTCCGCGTCGGAAGGATGAAGATAGAAGATGCTGTCTGGGTGAAGACTTCTGCCCGTCTGGAGGACCACTTCTGCCCGTCTGGATGACCAATTCTGCCAGCTTTGTTGAGGACATCTTGCCGCTTGGATGAAGACTTCTTCCGGTAAGTGAATCTTTGGGGGTTAGTGTTAGGATTTTTTAAGGGTGTATTGGGTGGGTTTTATTTTAGGTTAGGGCTTTAGGCAGCAATAGAGCTAAATGCCCTTTTAAGGGCAATACCCATTAAAATGCGCTTTTCAGGGCAATGGGGAGCTTAGGTTTTTTTAGTTAGGGTTTTATTTGGGGGGTTGGTTGTGTGGGTGGTGGGTTTTACTGTTGGGGGGGTGTGTATTTTTTTTTACAGGTAAAAGAGCTGATTTCTTGGGGGCAATGCCCCGCAAAAGGTCCTTTTAAGGGCTATTGGTAGTTTAGGTTAGGCTAGTTTTTTTTTATTTTGATAGGACTATTAGATTAGGTATAATTAGTTTAAATATATTGTAATTTGTTTTTTATTTTCTGTATTTTAGTTTTTTTTTTTTAAATTTTATTTAGCTAATTGTATTTGATTTATTTAATTGTATTTAATTTAGGTAAGTTATTTAATTGTAGTATAGTGTTAGGTGTTAGTGTAACTTAGGTTAGGTTTTATTTTACAAGTAAATTTGTATTTATTTTAGCTAGGTAGTTAGTAAATAGTTAATAACTATTTAGTTACTATTCTGTACCTAGTTAAAATAAATACAAACTTGCCTGTAAAATAAAATTAAACTCTAAGCTAGATACAATGTGACTATTAGTTATATTGTAGCTAGCTTAGGGTTTATTTAACAGGTAAGTATTTAGTTTTAAATAGGAATAATTTAGGTAATGATAGGAATTTTATTTAGGTTTATTTAAATTATATTTAAGTTAGGGGGTGTTAGGGTTAGACTTAGGTTTAAATGGTTAGTAAATTTAGACAAGTGGCAGTGACGTTGGGAACGGCAGAATAGGGGTTAATAAGTATAACCCCTTAATGACCACAATGTACCCTGTATGTCACTGGTCCTTAAGGGGTTTTTCAGGACATAATAGCACAAGTCTAGCAAGAACACGCTATTAATGCACTCCCTCCAGCAGGTTTTGTGGAATAGATCAGTCTCAACGATGGTGGCAAGACCGCGCTATAAAACAATCAAGTCCCAAAAAAAGGCCAGTGACATACAGGGTACGTCGCTGGTCCTTAAGGGGCTAATGTAGGGGGTAATAATATTTAACTAGTGTTTGTGATGCGTGAGTGCGGCGGTTTAGGGGTTAATATATTTATTATAGTGGCGGCGATGTCCGGAGCAGCAGATTAGGGGTTAATAATTTTATTTTAGTGTTTGTGATGCGGGAGGGCCTCGGTTTAGGGGTTAATAGGTAGTTTATGGGTGTTAGGGTACTTTTTAGCACTTTAGTTATGAGTTTTATGCTACAGCTTTGTAGCGTAAAACTCATAACTACTGACTTTAAAATGCGTTAGGAATCTCGGCGGTAGAGGGTGTACTGCTCACTTTATGGCCTCCCAGGACAAACTCGTAATACCGGCGTTATGCAAGTCCCATTGAAAAAAGCCTTTACGAAATTTACGTAAGTTGGTTTGCGGTAAGGCCAAAAAAGTGTGCGGTACAACTATACCTGCAAGACTCGTAATACCAGCGGGCGTAAAAAAGCAGCGTTAGGACCTGTTAACGCTGCTTTTTGACCTTCCCGCAAAACTCGTAATCTAGCCAATATTTTTTCTAAAACCATTACTTAAGCACTTAGGTGTGCATAACACAAGCAACATCAGATATTTCAAATGCCAAAATAAATATAAATGAACTATTTGCAAACAATTTAATACACTCCAGCAGGCAAAATGGATCATTGGGAACACAATAAAGGGGACAAAAAAAAACTGTCCCTTTAAGTATTTTAGAAAAAAATGTAAAATACTTAAGATGTTTTAAAATGAGCCTTTCAATTATACTGTCCTCTTTTCAGATGTATGTTTCTCTTTAAATATGAATAAACTCTTACGCTCTTTCTTCTTCTACTTGAATTCCCACTGACTGGTAGCGATAGGCAGCCTGTCTCATCATTTCCTCTTCTTTAGCTGCTTCGTCTGATCCATCAACCTAAAAGATAATGGCAAATTCATATATTTATCACAAGAAGATATTTTTTTTAAGCAAAATGATTATTTGGCAGTATATGGTGATAAAAAATATCTTATTAATTCTAATAATCGTATTCTTTTTTATTAAATTAACCTCAAAAAGTCTGCATTCATGTATGAGAAATATAGTGACAATTTGATAGAAGATCAGTTGTAATATTTCATTTGAACCTGGCTGCTCAGTGGGCCTCGGACAGATTGGACAAATGCAGGTATTGTACTGCTCTGGTTTTCTTATTTTCTTGTTTGTGAGCTCTTGTCTGTATAAAGCTATTTAAAAAAAAAAGCAGCAGGTGGCAAGTAGAACAGTTTGACTCAGTGACATAAAGTTTAGTGCAAAACATTTCCAAAACTGAAAAATGACATGGTAATTTGTTAGAGCATGTCATTTTAAAAATCGTGACCCTGCCCTACTATGTGCTAGAGTACAAGTGGTGTGCTATTTTCCGCTTCAGCATGAGCATAAACTTCGCTAGAAGAAAGCTTTTTGCATGCATTGGGTAGCACGGGTATTACAAATTGAAAGTAAAAAGTTGCGTGATCCCAAGCGGAAACTGCTTTTGATCCAATCAGGAGCACTAGTTGCATGACTCAGCTGTGTAACTAGTGTTGCCAATGGGATCAGCGTTGGTTTCCGCTTTGGACCAGCAGTGCTCTGCAGTTCCCAAGTAGTACTTTTACTGTTTGTTTAACCCCTTTGTCAGGGTTACACACACAGTAGTGCTGGGTCCCTAGTCTTAAAACAATATTCTCCAACAAATTAGAGCATTTCATTTTTTGACTATTATGGTCCTTTTAAACATAAGTTCTCAAGAAAATAAACAATTATTAATATAGCACTGACGTAATTACCCTTTACACTGAAAAAATATCTACATTAGCAAGAAGTAAGCATTTTCATATAGTGATGCAAATTAGCAGTATGTAAAATGCCAGTCGGTATCCACAGTGCTTTAATTTTAGACTGAGGCTGAATTTCAGATGAAGTATGCATGTGAGTGTGTTTTGAAATGTACTACAGTGCTTAGTTTTTTTGTGCTGTATAAACCAGCTTTTTAATGATGTAGGAGCTGCCCCTATAAGCCAATGCTCAACAGAGTCACACGACCCAGATTTATACAATCCTGTTAGTTTCACTTAAAATTTATACCCACACACACACACAAATATTTTAACATGATCTTTCATATGTATGACACACACAAAATAATTATTATGTCCCTTTAACTGTGTACCACTGCAAGCAGTAGATAATAAATATTGAAATAAGAAGTGTTTAATTAATGGAACATAAAACTTGTTGACCTGATTTATAACCATATTCAGTTTGAAGCCTAAATTTGTTACTTACTTTGCTCAGTGTAAAAGTGCCAAAGTCACTCACAGCCAGCCCAGAGCCAGTTTGGCCTTAACAGTAGTGCTTATTGGAAGGCAAATTAAAAATGCTGGAGGCAGTGGTGGTTTTGGCACTTTTACGCTGAGGAAAGCAGAAGTATTTCTGAAAGGTAAGTAGAAACTTTAGACTTAAAGGGACATTAAACACTAAGGGGTCAATTTATCAAGCTCCGTACGGAGCTTGATGCCCCGTGTTTCCGGCGGCCTTCAAGCTCGTCGGAAACAGAAGTTATGAAGCAGTGGTCTAAAGACCGCTGCTCTATAACCTGTCTGCCTGCTTTGAGGCGGCGGACAGAAATCAACCCGATCGAATACGATCGGGTTGATTGACACCCCCTGCTAACGGCCGATTGGCCGCGAATCTGCAGGGGGCGGCATTGCACCAGCAGTTCACAAGAACTGCTGGTGCAATGATAAATACCGACAGCGTATGCTCGCACATTAATAAATTGACCCCGAAAGGCTACATTACAAGTGGAGCGCTAATTTATTGCACACCCGAAAATAGACAAATTCGCCCGTTTATGAGCGTGCAATTAATAACCAGCCATTAGCACTCTGAAAATTAACCAGAGATCAGATCTATGGGGAATTATGGGGAATTGTGTGTTCTCTGTAAATATATATGTTTATGCTTATATATATATATATATATATATATATACATATATATATATGTATGTGTTAATATGTGTATATACACATATAACATATAATATATATGTAAATATTCATATATATATATATATATATATATATATATATATACAGGTGGCCCTCGTTTTACAACGGTTCAATTTACAACGTTTCAGAATAACAACCTTTTTTTCCAGTCATGTGACTGCTATTGAAAACCATTGAGAAGCAGTGCATTTATTAAAATAGCCAGTAGGTGGAGCTGTCCGCTTGTGTTGCAGCAAAGCAAGCTGAAATTAATCAGTTTAACCAGACCTGAGCTATCGAGCAGATTTCAAAAGAACAAGATCTTCCTGTCTAGAAATCAGTCCAGATTGGAATGCATAGAAAGAACTGTTTGTAGAAAAATGCAAGTGAAGTCTGTGTTGTGTGATTATTTTATTAGGTTTATAATGCCGTTTAGCAAATGTTTTTGCTCATTTAACTTAGTTTAATTATATATTCTGTGTTGTGTGATTAGTTTATTAGGTTTATAATGCTGTTTAGCCTTTAAAGTCTTAATTTCAAAGCTTTATAAATAATGTATTCGGTGTTACTTATGACAATTTTAAGACAGGCCTGGAACCTATCCCCCTCACTTCCCATTGACTTACATTATAAAATGGGTTTCAATTTACAACGGTTTCGATTTACAACCATTCCTTCCGGAACCTAACCCCAGCGTAAACTGAGGGCTACCTGTATATATATATATATATATATATATATTAAAAGAATGCCAGCTTGAGGTTTTCGTGTATTTGCTCACAAGTAATGATTGGGTCCCTTTATGAATAATGTGGTGACCCAATCAGTGCACGGTAATCTAGAAAATTTAGATAGAACAAACAAAGAATATGCAGTAGATTATATCCGGCACAAACTTATATCCAGCTAATTACTCCTCATACTGTGTCACAAAGAAAGAGGCAGACCCAGATTGCGTTCAAAAGAAAAAATATTTATATAACTTGGACCAGATACATCTGACAGTCAGCTTATATTATTCAAAAGCAGGAACTAGGACTAAGTGCTAAAAAATGGGGTACCCCAAAGGCCAATTATTATAGACTAATAACTATTCATGCAATACAAATTAGAATGCAATTTCAATAAATGTATAGGGTATCACAATAACCACATATTTATTCTCTTCAACGGACTATAAGCACATCTGATTAAAATGTCCCAATCATATAGTGCAATGACTTTGCTTTAATATCACATGGTCCTTAAACTCGTTTTCCCGTAAGAGAGAATAACCGAAAATAGGGAGTCTTAAGTATGACAGTTTGTCTCACCAAATGTTAGATTTCCTCCTTAAATTCTTAGCTCCGGTTACTTTACCAAAATTAGCTTGCACACTCCACCGGATCCTCGTGCTGCAGTCGGCTATGATCGCCGTCAACCTTGTTTGTTGGATACTGCACACAGACCCTCCTCCGGCTACGTTACCGAGCTTGGTTAGTGTCAATCACCGGATCCTCGTGCTGCAGTCGGCTCTTGACGCCGTCAACCTTGTTTGTTGGGCACTGCACACTGATCCTCCGTTAGGATGCAAACGACCTTACTCATCTGTTGTTATCACAGGTTAGTATTACCGGGCAGAATTATTTCCAGCGGTTATTGTAGCCAATATATTAAGCAAACTTTTAGCAATAATTTGCAGCAAAGTTCCAAGTTCCAGCGTCAAGGTGCTACTCCCACATAAAGTTTTTAGTGGGTGTAGCCGTTACATTACGCAACGTACGTTTCACCTGTTGTTTGGTATCAGGCTTTCTCAAGCGTCATGATTCTCTAAGGCAAAAGTACTACCTTTTATTCACTGTGCAAAGTATAATGACCAATGGTGAAATGGGTAAACGCAGGCTGTCAGATGTATCAATGTTTAACACTCACATTCTATATACAGAAAATATCACAAAGAGTGGGAACATTATTTACCACCTAACTTCATAATGAATCACTGATTACAAATTTCTACTTGTTACTAACTATTTCTTCACACCTTACTTATACTAATTTCAATATTATTACTATATTGCTCATATTGTTACTAATTTATTTCTTTGTCATATCAGACCTAGATCACGGAAATCTCAAGGATACCACTAATAGAAATATATTCCAGACAGCTAGTGATTAGGTTATAGTAAATCTCCACTAAATTTTAGTCAGTGAGGAACGGTGCATAATTGATCTCCTCATTAAGTCCCATTGGTTGTAATGAATCCATGTTGAAAATCCATTTACACTCTGCTTTCAACAGAAGGTTATCTATGTCACCTCCTCTAGATTTTAAGTTAATCAATTCTAGACCCATCCATCTAAAACCTACATCACTGCTGTTATGGCATTCTGCAAAGTGTCTTGCCACCCCACTTGTTTTAATTCTTTCTTTCAAGATGTCCCTGCGATGCTCCTTAACCCTTTAATGCAGCTCTCTATAGGTTTTACCGATATAGAATTTCGGACAAGAGCAGCAAACAAGATAAACAACCCCCTCACTCTTACATGTAATATGTCCCTTGATGTGGAAAATTTTTCCATCAGCATTTGAGACTTTATTTCCTCTCATCATGAATTTACAAATAATGCATTTACCGCAAATGAATGATCCACTTTTATTCTTTCTTTTACCTAACCAATTTTGTTGTGCACTCCCAGAGGGATTAACAAAATGACTATGGACTAGTTTATCCTTCAAAGAGGGCGCCCTACAAGCAGTTAATGATGGATTATCACCCACTATTTTTCTAACTTCATTATCAATGGTTAATACCTTCCAATGTTTCCTTACAATAGATCTAATTTCCAGCCATTTACTATTATAGGTTGAAGTAAATCTAACAATGCTCTCTTTCTGATTAGCATTGCTATATAATAACTCTTCTCTTGATGTCTTGATGGCACGTTGATAGCCTTTATTAATACTATTTCTAGAATATCCACGTTTTTTAAATCTTATTTTTTGATCAAGAGCATGTTCTTGAAATTTATCTTTGGTGGAACAATTCCTCCTATGCCTTAAAAATTGACCTATTGGAATTGAATTAATTTGAGATAGTGGATGATGACTGCTAGCCTGTAATAATGTATTAGCTGCTGTGGGTTTTCTGTAAGATTCTGTAATTAGTTCATTATTAACCTTAGTTATTTTAAGATCAAGAAAAGTTAATTCAATTTCACTATATGAATATGTGAATTTTAAATTCCATTCATTCTGGTTTAATTTGGACATGAAATCATGCAATTCATCTACTGTTCCTTTCCAAAGCAATAAGGCATCATCAATGTACCTTATCCAGAGATCAATTTTGTCCTCAATTTCAGGGGGGATATCCAAAATATTTTCCATTTCCCACTTGCCAAGGTAAAGACAGGCATAAGTGGGGGCACAACATGCCCCCATTGCAGTTCCCAAAATTTGTCTATAATATGTATTATCAAATACAAAATAGTTGTGGTCTAACAGGAATTTAAGTAAAGTAATAATAAAATTTGTATGATTATTATATCTCACTCCACGTTGTGTTAAGAAGTACCTTACTGCCTGGAGACCCAAATTGTGGGGAATGGAGGAATATAAGGATTCCACATAAATTGACACCAATTGTGTTGTAGAAGAAATAACTATATTGTCCAGTTTTTTAAGGAGATCTCGTGTGTCTTGGACATATGAAGGAAGACTTGATAAGAAGGGTCTGAGACACCAATCAATATATTTCCCTATATTTTCACAAAGGCCTTGTTGGCTGGACACTATCGGCCTGCCAGGAGGAGGGGAGGTGTTTTTATGCAATTTGGGTATTGTGTAGAATGTTGGTACTACTGGGAAATCAGTAGTCATAAATTTAAATTCATTTTTGTTGATGCAGCCTTGAGCCTGAGCTAATTTCAGCCATCCATCAAGAATATTTTTATACTTATTAGTTGGCTCTTTTGGCAGTTTCTCATATTGAGTAACAACGTCCAACTGTCTTTTACACTCCTTTACATAATCCTGGTAGTCCAACAAAACTACATTCCCGCCCTTATCCGAAGGCTCGATAACAATCATATTATCATTAATTAAATCATTCAATGCCTTTCTTTCACTGGTGTCCAAATTGTCTTTGCAAGTTTTTGTTTCTACCAATTTTTTAAGGTCTATTTCAACTAATTTAACAAAGTTCGCTACATTGGAGACCATTGAAAGAGAAGGCATATAAGATGACCTAGGTTTCAAATTACTAAATCCTATACTGGTTGACTCACTCACCTCTCCTCCTTCGCTCTCAGTTAACAGTTTTTCTAATTCTTGTAATGTTTGCTGATCATGCATATCCAGTTTACTATTATCACCTTTGTGAGCATAAATTCTTTTTAGTACTACTCGTCTTGCAAACAAGTGGAGATCTTTAGTGATTACAAATTTATCAGCATTATTTGTGGGACAGAAAGTTAACCCCTTTTTCAATAATTTCAGATGGTCATTATTTAGAGTTTTTTTAGAAATATTCACCACCTCCATGGTATTATTCCCATCAAAATCTATTTCTCCACTGTTTGCGAGCTCCGCAGTGAATAGCCTCCTTTCTTGCCATTGTCTTTTTTTATGCTTTCTGCCCCCTCTCCTTCTTTTGGTTGGTTGATTTGTCTTCTCTGTCCTAAAAAATTACCTCTTCTACGAAATCGTCTGCCTCTATTACTAAAATTGTCTCTGTCAGATTTATCTGATTCAGAAGAACCAGAAGAGTTTCTACCAGCATATTCATACACCTTATCTTCTTTATAATCTAATAAGTCACGTAAAAATTTTCTTCTCTTTCTTGATTTAGTCTCTTCTTGTAGTTTTCTAGTTTCCATAGTCATTTCATCTTTTAATCTTTTAAATTCATCTTTATCATTCCATTTGTTAAATGCAGTTTCAGATTGCTCAATTTGCTCCACAATCATATCCAATTTTAATTGATTTTCATTCAAAATTAATTTCATTAGGGCAAAAGAGCAATCTGAAATATGTTTTTCCCATTTTGTTTTAAAATTTTCAGTGAGAGGGTTACTTAAATTGTTCCCTGGTCTTTTTCGCAATCTCAATCCTCTTGGGATCATCTTGTTATCAAGATACCTTTATAATCTAGAGATTTCCCACTTAAGTCTTAGTTGTTTAATTAAATTATTTTTATGTACTTTGTAATCATGATATATAGATCCATCACCAACTGCTGGTGTGGCTGATTCAGTTACTAAAGAAAATGTTTCATTAAGATCAAATTCCCACTCCTTGTCATCAATTGCTGCCATATTAGAAACACTCTCTGGGAATGTCTCGCCCCTATGACCACAGTATAGTTATAACTCTCAAGCAACGTGCAAAAGAAAGAACTGAAACAGTTCAGGATGAATTATTTTAAAAGAATGCCAGCTTGAGGTTTTCGTGTATTTGCTCACAAGTAATGATTGGGTCCCTTTATGAATAATGTGGTGACCCAATCAGTGCACGGTAATCTAGAAAATTTAGATAGAACAAACAAAGAATATGCAGTAGATTATTTCCGGCACAAACTTATATCCAGCTAATTACTCCTCATACTGTGTCACAAAGAAAGAGGCAGACCCAGATTGCGTTAAAAAGAAAAAATATTTATATAACTTGGACCAGATACATCTGACAGTCAGCTTATATTATTCAAAAGCAGGAACTAGGACTAAGTGCTAAAAAATGTGGTATTCCAAAGGCCAATTATTATAGACTAATAACTATTCATGCAATACAAATTAGAATGCAATTTCAATGGCATGTATAGGGTATCACAATAACCACATATTTATTCTCTTCAACGGACTATAAGCACATCTGATTAAAATGTCCCTATCATATAGTGCAATGACTTTGCTTTAATATCACATAGTCCTTAAACTCGTTTTCCCGTAAGAGAGAATAACCAAAATTAGGGAGTCTTAAGTATGACAGTTTGTCTCACCAAATGTTAGATTTCCTCCCTAAATTCTTAGCTCCGCTTACTTTACCAAAATTAGCTTGCACACTCCACCGGATCCTCGTGCTGCAGTCGGCTATGATCGCCGTCAACCTTGTTTGTTGGATACTGCACACAGACCCTCCTCCGGCTACGTTACCGAGCTTGGTTAGTGTCAATCACCGGATCCTCGTGCTGCAGTCGGCTCTTGACGCCGTCAACCTTGTTTGTTGGGCACTGCACACTGATCCTCCGTTAGGATGCAAACAACCTTCCTCATCTGTTGTTATCACAGGTTAGTATTACCGGGCAGAATTATTTCCAGCGGTTATTGTAGCCAATATATTAAGCAAACTTTTAGCAATAATTTGCAACAAAGTTCCAAGTTCCAGCGTCAAGGTGCTACTCCCACATTAAGTTTTTAGTGGGTGTAGCCGTTACATTACGCAACGTACGTTTCACCTGTTGTTTGGTATCAGGCTTTCTCAACCGTTATGATTCTCTAAGGCAAAAGTACTACCTTTTATTCACTGTGCAAAGTATAATGACCAATGGTGAAATGGGTAAACGCAGGCTGTCAGATGTATCAATGTTTAACACTCATATTCTATATACAGAAAATATCACAAAGAGTGGGAACATTATTTACCACCTAACTTCATAATTAATCACTGATTACAAATTTCTACTTGTTACTAACTATTTCTTCACACCTTACTTATACTAATTTCAATATTATTACTATATTGCTCATATTGTTACTAATTTATTTCTTTGTCATATCAGACCTAGATCACGGAAATCTCAAGGATACCACTAATAGAAATATATTCCAGACAGCTAGTGATTAGGTTATAGTAAATCTCCACTACATTTTAGTCAGTGAGGAATGGTGCATAATTGATCTCCTCATTAAGAATAATATAAGCTGACTGTCAGATGTATCTGGTCCAAGTTATATAAATATTTTTCTTTTGAACGCAATCTGGGTCTGCCTCTTTCTTTGTGACACAGTATGAGGAGTAATTAGCTGGATATAAGTTTGTGCCGGATATAATCTACTGCATATTCTTTGTTTGTTCTATATATATATATATTTATTTAAGATCTGCTGCGCAACTTACCCCCTTCGCTGTGCTAGGTTTTCATGCCGTGTCTGATGGTATGAGAACGAGGCTCCTATTGGAGCCTATGAAAGCGTGCTCTCGTGATCGCAATGCTTCTATTCAATGCGAATGCAAGGTCATGTTCGCATTGCACCTAACTTGTAATACCTGCGCACATTTGCGTGCACTACTATTACCAAGTGGAGGGCAAATATTGCCCCCCAGAAAGTGATATTTTGCGCTCCACTTCTAATATGGCCCTAAATACATTTTATATGCATAATACTGAGTTTATTCCCTGCCTCCCTCTAGTCATGGGTGCTGCCATGTTGATATCTATCTTCCACTGCATTCCAGTGCTGACCTGTTTGTACATGTGCAGCAACTCTTCTTCCGATACCTGCAGTGTAACCTAGGTTCCAAAATGGCGGCACCCATCATAAGAGGGTTATACATGAAATGTACCTATTGTTTAATTTCCAATTAAAGGAGAATAAACATTAACTAGCACCAGGAATGCAATATACATTAATTAAAAATGACATCAGAACACTATGCATCCGCATGGCGCTGATATTGGAGCCTTGGCACTTTGGTACACACTTGCTTGGCTGTCAACCAAGCTGGTGTATCTACCAGTCATTTTCCGAAACTAGCACCAGGGGTTTTGTAAAAGGTCCTTATCTCAGATGTTAAAAAATAGAATTTTAAATATACATAGATTCAAAAGTGTTTTAGAGTAATATGTTGGGGTTGTCCAGCCCCAGCATAAGTATTTCCTTTTTATGTCCCTTAAAAAAAAAAAAAAAAAAAAAAAAGTGCATTTTATGATGTGAAATGCTTAATATTACTTTAAAACAATTAAAAAAAATCTGTTTCTGTTGTTACTCAACTGTACTGTTATTTTCTGAAACTTTTTGTAATTTTATTAAACTGTTTAGAAAATGCACAACCCTGGGCTAAAACCGTCCTTTTTAATGTGAGGTAACTGCACAGATCATACCATTTTTTATTTTTTCAGCAGACAAAGCACTTTAAAAAAAATAGTTCAAATACACTCACTCTTTAACACACATAAAGACACTGACAAAAACCCACTCTCTCACACACAAAGACACTTACACACAGACACACTCCTATACAAAGATACATGCAAAAGAGACATAAATATAGGCATGTACAGTATGTTGCAAAAGCACAATGTAACCTTTTTAGCCGTTTCCCACCAAGCCCGGACACCTAAATGGAAACCTGAACTGTCTGGGTCATTCACAGGCAGGTGGCAACCGTAAGTACCAACCATTTTCACTTTCTGATAGATTTCAGTAGTCAGCAGAGTGACATTTGCTGTTTATAAGCAGGGGCACCCATTAAATGGCCATGGAGGACCATGTATGAGTTAACAGCATTTATTTTAGATGTTCTGTCTAAAACATTTTTTTTGTGCTTCTATGATGTTGAGTATATACTGCAGTAATTATAAGTAATTGTATCAGAATTATTTGCATTGTATGTTAGTTACATTTGTTGTGTTAAAATATATTGTAATTCCCTACTTTATATATATATATATATATATATATATATATATATATATATATATATATATATATATATATATATATATATATAAGCACTTAAACATGCTCATTAGGTAAGTGTGAGAGCTCTCAGCCATCCTGCAATTTTCTGAACTGAAGCAACTTTTGTGCCGCTTTGTAAGATGCATACTCATGATATTCATCTGTCAAGTCTGTTGGGCCTTGTTATGTTTGTTTTTTTTTACAATAAAGTTTATACTTTTAATTAGTGTCCATAATGCTTTAATGTATTTGTTGGATTAACTGATCCAATTTGGAGCTCTGTCCTGTTGTCTTTCTAAACCCCACCCACAAATGTGCATATACCTCACCTAGGAACACACAAATCATTCTTGGGGATTGCATATATGTACAAAAATGATTCCTAGGTATCTGATTTTCATTTGCAAATAGGGGCAACTCCCTCAGCTCTAATGACTGACAGGAGCAAGCCCTCATGTTCTGGAGATTTTTGTGGAAACATTATAAATAAAAAGTGCTGGCCTGGGCCCAAACACATTTCACAAATGAAAAAAATGGTAGGTGGTAAAATCATATGAAGTGTAAAAACCTTGATGAACTTATTATTATTATTATCATCAGGTATTTGAAGAGTGCCAACAGATTCTGCAGCACTATAAACATAGGCGGTATACAAGAGTGACGTGTAAGGAAAATGAGCCTGGCAGAGGCATTCATTATAGATTAGATTGTAAAGGAGTTAGGCAGCAGCTAGGGAGACCAGAGAGGATGGAGTTGCAGTAGTCAAGGTGGTAAAGGATGAGAGAGTGGATTAAAATCTTAGTTGTGTCTTGTGCAAGGAAATGTCTAATTTTAGAGATGTTTTTAAGGTGGAAGCGCCAGGCTTTAACTAAGGACTGAATGTGAGGAGTGAAAGAAGATCTGAGTCAAGTGTGACCCCAAGACATTGGGCATGTGGGATAGGGGTAATGATGGAGTTATCGACTTACAAGTGAATGTAGGTTTATCACAATGTCTTTCAGTTTGCCATGTTGCCAAGGGTCACAAGCACATGTAAAGCATATAACACAATTAACACTATGATTACCTGTATTCCAATAGATAAGTTTTTTCTAAATTGGTTCCTTTTCCTTTCTTCAGCAGTTATGGTGGCAGTGGAAGAATTGGAGTTGACTGTTGATGTACTGTCCATGTGCTGACTTGCAGGGCCATGGATCTGAGCATTGGCAGCTTCTATGGCAGCAGTGAGGGCTTTCATACTGTCAAGACTCTCTGTTGAGTTACTGAGCCCAGATTGGCTGATGATATCCCCTCTTTGGCCATGCCCATCCATGTAGGCATCTTGGGCAGATTCTGTGCTACTCTGAGCTGTGATAGAGATGAAAGGTTTGGTGGTTGTTCTTGGTGGGACAGGAGGAGGTGTCTTTTTGTAGGTGGTAATGCATGATGATACTGCAAAAGAGACACAAATCATATGCAATAGTGCAATATTCTCTAATACATGAGTTTCACTTGCAGTTATATAGACATTTTCAGTGCAGTTATTCATTCTAAGTTTCAAATAAATAAAAAAAACACAGACAATTGTTTTTCTCTATTTGAAAACATTTATATATCTACTTAATTTCTTTAAAGTGTTATAATTTTATATTTTTAATTAGTTCAAATACATTTCCATCTTAAAAAATACCTTTGAAATCTAGGATATATTTTGTGTAGTTCTTAAGGGTATAGTTAAAAGGACATAAAAGTGCACAAAAAAGCTATGTGTTTGGGCATTTACACAAAACAGGGAAAAAATACAATGTCCCTTTAACTCTAGAACATCCACTTTTTAATTATATTTTTTATTGAGGTTTCAAAATAAAATTCACAAACAAATGAAGCAAAAGCTCACCATCTTACACATTAGTGTACATTGTAGAAGCCAATTACATATTAATGTCAAACATCATGAGCACACTTTACAATGTTCCACAATAAGGTAATACGCTGAGCAAACCTCAGATTTTATTATTAGTTGTGTTTACAAGTATAACAATGTAAATGCTAAAATATATAGCGGCCACTCTTGGACCTTCCAAAGAAACATCTTAGATAAAGGAGGGCACTGTGAAGAAGTAAACTAGTTTGGGACACTCTTGCACCATGTGTCCACTATTATCCTAATAGCAGAAACAAACCAACACCTTAAAAATGAACATTGAAAGCAAAGCTAAATATAAAACCCAATCTGAGCAAATAAGTGATTGTCCCTCATGCATCAAGAAGAAGATCAAATAAGTACAAATGTTATTACACTGAGGACATTATCTACCAGCAGACTAGTCATATTTAATCAGTAAAAGTATTGATCAATGATTTATACCATAAAAGAAGCAATCTACAAATTAACAAGCAAGATAAAAAACCAACGTGGGTGTCCCAAAACAGGTTAGAGAATATTCCTAACTAAACAAATCATGTAAAAGTAAATGATTAGTACAGACAAGAGGTGTTGTATTGCATAAAACTGGGAGTTTTGGGGCCCACTTATAATATCATCTAGTGTTTGAGAAACAGATCTGGTGGTCAAATAATGAGCTTTGGGCTCACCTAATAATTAGCGCTTATAAGCTGTGACCCAGTGATTCCCCCTACCCTCTAGCAAAGCCTGCTTATAAGGGACATAAAAAGGGGGAATGGCACACAGAGATGGAGGTGTAAGTGATGAGCTCCGTACACTGACACAGGGAAAAAGGTGAAAAATGACCAAAAATCCTAATGTCAGCAACCGCACTAGATTAGAGCTTCCACTGTAGACTTCTGCTATCAGGTGTGGAGCTGACAGCACTTAGGAGGAACTCTGAGGAGCGATATAGAGGAAAGGAGTGAATGCAACACTCAAGCTGACCGGCGCCATCTTGCCTAGCCATGCGGCTAACACAGCACAACTACAGAAGTGATTAGTTGCCGTAAATAACCCAGGGATAAGCACTGGAGCTAAACTAAGGTATTCCAACTAGTAGGCAAACCTAGATCTGGCGAGCCTAAGATACAAAACAGAGCCCTGTGTGTTGGGGATTAATGCCCAGCCCTCCCCGCCACCTGGGTTAAGCGGTCACCTGCAGAGGCTAAAGGGGAACTCTTCAGCTACATTCCTATGCTACTCCGCTGCAGATCGCATACGAGCACTGAGAAACAAGTATGGAAGGTATAATTGGAGTGACATGGGAGGCTCTGGAGAATCTATTAAGGGATCATTACGCCAGATTGGAGAGCCGCATAGAGTCAATAATTAGGAACTGCAACTCCTCAGAAGGAGCACACGTTGAGAGTTGTGGCTCTGCAGAAGCAGTCTCCCATTCTGGAGCAATCGCTTTCCCCCACAATGTTGTAGCAGGAGGCTAACGGCCGACCGGTCAGTCTGGAGCGCACATGGGACAAGCCCGCAACAAGGCGATCTCCCTAACACACAGGGCTCGCAGAGATTCAGCTACGGCAGGGTCTGATCAACAAGCAGAGCATCTCAGGTCCACAAAATGGTCGGATCAAGGGAAACCTCAGAGACTTATGGCAAAAACTGTTGGGGTAGCTGCGCTTGTTAGCGCCGGCTATTTGATCTATGCAACTGTCCCCTTAAGACTGCTGCTTACATTGGACTTGCAACCTGGGGAGTATGAGCGGCTGTCCCCCTACGGGGAACCTCAGCACCAGAGACATAACCAGAACTATTGTTACCCCCCTGCACATAAGAGATTTAGGCAGGGGATAGGTTGAGCCTTAGGTTTAGAGCTGTAACGTCTTGTTGCAGCCAGCATATCTTGCATACATTTGCTTGTCAGTACGCTAGTATCACTACCCACAATGTGTCAGACGATACTTTATGAAGGCTTGAAAAAGTTGGATATGTGTATGTACAATATGTGCTTAAAGGGACAGTACACTGTAAAATTGTTTTTCCATAAATGTATTTTAAATGACTTGTTATACCAACTGCAGAGTATAAAATATTTGAGAAATTGCATTTTCGGGTTTATTTGTGTATCTGAAGTAGCTGATTTTGTGCTTTGAAATCATAGCCTATTACAATGGGTTGAGCTTCAGGTAATATCAGATCTCATTATGTAATCACTTTCATGTACACAGACTTGCTTCCTTATCTTATATTTGTCTGGAACACCAAAGCTCAATACATAGAGAGAACAATGAAAAATTATCATTTTATTACTTAACTATCATGCCCCCCACTGAGGGTGTAATCTCTTCTGCTGGTTGTGTTTACTTAGGCTTGTCAATAGCACATACGCCAGTATCAAAACTTTCAGTATAGGTTGGGAAACCACAAGCTAAATCAGCTATTTCAAATGCTGAAATATGAGTAAAGGAGCTACTTGCAACCAATTTAATACACTCTAGCAGGTAAAAAGGATCATTGAGTATAATTTAAAGGGGAGAAAGTTTTTGGGTGAACTGTCCCTTTAAACTAGTTCATTGCTAATTCTGTACTGAAAATATTTGAATATTTATTTTCACTATTCATGTGTTCTTCCAGAAAACTGAGTGTATATGTATATGTATGTAGATTCTCTCAAGTGTCATTATACACTGGGTTCTGAATCTTGTGGCTCTTAAGAGGTTACTCCCTGTTTGTGCTCTTTAGGAGCAGCTATTTATCTAATGTAATGTAAAAATGTGAGTGCCTGCTTTAGAAATGCTGTTTGAGATTACAATTGGGAGACCAGGTATATAGAATCATACTAGCTCCTCCTAATATGCGAAGAGATAAACACCTATTTAGTTACACTATTCATGTGCTCTTCCAGAAAACTGTGTGTATGTGTATATGTATGTAGATCTCTTAAAGTGGCATTATACACTGAGTTCTGAATCTTCTGGCTCTTAAGAGGTTACTTCCTGTCTATGCTCTTTAGGAGCAGCTATTTATCTAACGTAATGTAAAAATGTGAGTAACTGTTTTGTTGGCTGTACCTGAAACCTCTCTACAACCCTATCTACAATATTAGTACTTATATAACTGTTGAGTATCCTATTCAGCAAAGTTAGAGTAACTTATTGCTGGACTATCTCCCGCCCCCCACCATTCTTGTGCGGTAGGGACGAATACCTTCTCCTCCGCACTCTCTTCTGGTAGAGTTGAGCAGTCTCTACCCAGTCCGAAGTCCTAAACCTATGTTTTCCCCTGCATACATGTGAAAAGGCTCTTCGGGCCCCAATATAGGAAATTCTCCTTTGTTTATTGTATTTTGGTTAATCAAAGAGTTTTGGAACTATAGTTTCATTAATGTTCAAGTTCCTATTAATGTTCAGTATGAATGTCAATCTATCCTTATAATGGCAACTGTGATCAGTTCTGGTACATCACTGATATCATTTAGTAGAGTAATTTTGATAGTGTTGTTTTGTACTTTATTTGTATGATTATTTACTTCACTCAAAGTTTGCCTATAATCTATATACAATAACAAGCTAACATATGATGAGGAATCTTTGAATTTCTATAGATGTCTTCAGATTGACCCTTACCACCAGATCCCATGAGTGGATCTCTAGTATATTGAAGACGCCAGAGTGTTTAAATATTGAGAATCTTTATCCCTGTAAGTTTTGTCTTCAGACAAGTACTAATTTCCAGGTCCCATAAGTGGATCTATTTTACTTTGTTGACACATGTTTGTCCTACTATTAAGTTATAAAATGGGGCTCCATTAGGGTCAATACCGTGCTCCTACTATTGTCTACTGTATTTATTTTTGAATGATGGATCTGATGTCATGTAATTCTGTTTTAGATATTGCCCTACCTACTATGTCTGTACTCTGATGTATTTTATTGCCTCAATAAAAACATTTTTCAAAAAAAAAAAAAAAAAAAAAAAAAAGGGGGAATACCTCAACCCTTCAGGCCTCACAAGTTAAAACAGTGAGGGGAAATACAAAAATGTACTAAGCTATGTGGCACAGATTGGGTATCATTAAAACTTCACAGCCCCATCTCTCAATTAATTACCTTAATATCTTCAATATTAGCTTGAAGATATTATTATAGGTTAACTATCTACACATTCTCAGTACATATGGCCTTTTTAGGCAATTGCAGAAACAAGACAATAGGCAGGATACTATGAAGAGCAAGTCTTCAAACAATTTACAGTGTCAAGTAATGTGGTTCTAATAAGAAATAACAACTTCAAAAATTCACTTAGTGTATTCAACATATTAATAAGCTGTAGGATCATTTGTGTTTGTCTCAGAGATAGTATTATCAGAATAAGGGCTAGATTTATCAAGAGCCTCCCAGTACTATGAAGCTCGCTCTTGGAGAGGTGCACCGGTACGCACAAATTTATCAAACAATTGCACATATTAATTTGCACTTTTTGGAAGGTGAGCTGGGGCGAATTATGAAGAATTTCTCCACGGGAAAAAAAGGAAGTTCTCTGACTTATCATATCAAACCTGTGGGGGGTTTTTAGGTAGTATTTTTTGCCCTCTTCAAATAATCTATAACATTTGCGTTTTACATGGAGCAAATTTGCGCATTAATTTTGGTGTGTTACCACAATACATTTTTACTTTAACTTTGTTATAATAATGACCCTATATTACCATGACACATTCAAAGTTTTGGTCTTTGGGGGAAATTTTGCATTCTATTTTTGGCAAATGTATCTAGCTAAAGATAGACCTGCTAGAATCAGAAAGTCCTCCATCAGAAATAGATGTGCATTAATAAATCAGAGGGTTCAGTCGTATGAGGATTTATAGGTGCAATTTTAGGAGAATTGCTTAGGTAGATCTTGCTCTAAGTATAACTGTTAAAGCATAGGACTAGTAGGGTTATTAAAGTAGTGCTCAAGCACCCATTAACCCACTCAAATTTTGAAAACTGCCATTACAGATGGTTTAATGTTAGCTTGAGTATATGACGAAATAGCCAGTGCAGTTAATGCTGAAAACAGTTCTCTTATTTGAGTCTCTTTTAAAAGTGTGCTTAGTAAGCAAAGAGTGGGCTGTATCTTAAGTCCCATTTGTCTTACCCCATTATTAAAGAGTAACTCTTGCATGTGTGAAATATACCAGGCATATTGTTCTATTAATATTAAGATCCATAAGCAAAGGCATACCAGGGGCCCGATCCGATATGCAGCGTCGCCCGCAAAAGCCGGCGACGCCAAATTTTGCGCTGGTTTGGTATCACATATAGGGCGTAACCTGGAAGTTACGCTCGCATATTCCTGCCTTCGGCCGTAGTTTTTTTGGCCATAGACAGGTATACCAAACCAGCGCAGTTTGGTATCCAATATACAGCGTAAGGACTTGTCTATCTGACAATGTCTATCTACCTGGCAACTGCGATCCCCCGCCGCAATCCCTAATAAAGGATTTAACCCCTAAACCGCTGCTCCCGGACCCAGCCGCCACCTATATTAAATGTATAACCCCCTAATGTGAGCCCCTACACCGCCGCCATCTACATTACCTACCCCCTAATGTGAGCCCCTTACACCGCTGCCACCTACATTACCTACCCCCTAATGTGAGCCCCTAATGTGAGCCCCTTACACCGCCGCCATCTACATAACCTACCCCCTAATGTGAGCCCCTTACATCGCCGCCACCTACATTAACTACCCTCTAATGTGAGCCCCTTACACCGCCGCCACCTACATTAACTACCCCCTAATGTGAGCTCCTACCCCGCCGCCAGCTATATTAAAATTATTAACCCCTAATCTAATCCCACTATACCGCCGCCACCTATATTAAATACATTAACCCCTAATCTAATCCCCCTATACCGCCGCCACCTATATTAAATTATTAACCCCTAATCTAATCCCCCTATACCGCCGCCACCTATATTAAATTATTTAACCCCTAAAATACTAAACTATCCCTACCACTAAACCTAAGTCTAACCCTACAAATAGCCCTGAAAAGGGCTTTTTGTGGGCCATTGCCCTAAAGTAATCAGCTCTTTTACCAGCCCTTAAATCCCCCTACACCGCCGCCACCTATAATAAATGTATTACCCCCAAATCTAATCCCCCTGCACCGCCGCCACCTATATTAAATACATTATCCCCTAATCTAATCCCACTATACCACCACCACCTATATTAACTATATTAACCCTAATTATATTAGGGTTAATATAGTTAATATAGTTATTATATTATATATATATATTAAGTATAATAACCCTATCTAACTCTAACACCCCTAACTAAATTCTTATTAAAATAAATCTAATTAATATTAATATTATTAATTAAACTATTCCTATTTAAATCTAAATACTTACCTATAAAATAAACCCTAAGATAGCTACAATATAATTAATAATTACAATGTAGCTATTTTAGGGTTTATATTTATTTTACAGATAACTTGGTATTTATTTTAACTAGGTACAATAGATATTAAATAGTTAATAACTATTTAATAGCTACCTTGTTAAAATAATTACCAATTTACCTGTAAAATAAATCCTAACCTAAGTTACAAATACACCTACACTATCAATAAATTAAATAAACTACAAATCTCTAAACTAAAATACAATTAAATAAACTAAACTAAATTACAAAAAAAACAAACACTAAATTACAAAAATTAAAAAATATTACAAGAATTTTAAGCTAATTACACCTATTTTAAGCCCCCTAATAAAATAATAAAGCCCCCCAAAATAAAAAAATGCCCTACCCTATTCTAAATTAAAAATTAACCAGTTCTTTTACCAGCCCTTAAAAGGGCTTTTTGCGGGGCATGCCCCAAAGTAAACAGCTCTTTTGCCTGTAAAAAACCCCACAATACCACCACCCAACATTAAAACCCACCACCCACATACCCCTACTGTAAACCCACCCAAACCCCCCTTAAAAAAACCTAACACTAAGCCCCAGAAGATCTCCCTACCTTGAGTCGTCTTCACCCAGCCGGGCCAAACTCTTCATCCAATCCGGGCGATGTCTTCATCCAAGCGGCAAAGAAGAAGTCTTCCATCCGGCGATGTCTTCATCTAAGCGGCAAAGAAGAAGACTTCCATCCCGGCGATGTCTACATCCAAGCGGCAAAGAAGAGATCCTCCATCGGGGCGATGTTTTCCTCCAAGCGGCATCTTCAATCTTCTTTCTTCAGCCCTCCGACGCGGAACATCCAGCTGGCCCGACGACTGAACTACGAATTAAGTTTCCTTTAAATGACGTCATCCAAGATGGCGTCCGTCAAATTCCGATTGGCTGATAGGATTCTATCAGCCAATCGGAATTAAGGTAAGAAAATCTGATTGGCTGATTCAATCAGCCAATCAGATTCAAGTTCAATCCGATTGGCTGATCCAATCAGCCAATCAGATTGAGCTTGCATTCTATTGGCTGATCGGAACAGCCAATAGAATGCAAGCTCAGTCTGATTGGCTGATTGGATCAGCCAATTGGATTGAACTTGAATCTGATTGGCTGATTGAATCAGCCAATCAGATTTTCTTACCTTAATTCCGATTGGCTGATCGCCGGGCCTGCTGGATGTTCCGCGTAGGATGTCTGAAGAAAGAAGATTGAAGATGCCGCTTGGAGGAAAACTTTGCCCCGATGGAGGACCTCTTCTTTGCCGCTTGGAGGAAGACATCGCCGGGATGGAAGACTTCTTCTTTGCCGCTTGGATGAAGACATCGCACGGATGGAAGACTTCTTCTTTGCCGCTTGGATGAAGACATCGCCCGGATTGGATGAAGAGTTCGGCCTGGCTGGGTGAAGATGACTCAAGGTAGGGAGATCTTCTGGGGCTTAGTGTTAGGTTTTTTTAAGGGGGGTTTGGGTGTTTGGGTGGGTTTAGAGTAGGGGTATGTGGGTGGTGGGTTGTAATGTTGGGGGTGGTATTGTGGGTTTTTTTTACAGGCAAAAGAGCTGTTTACTTTGGGGCATGCCCCGCAAAAGGCCCTTTTTCATTTAGAATAGGGTAGGTCATTTTTTTTTTATTTTGGGGGGCTTTATTATTTTATTAGGGGGCTTAGAATAGGTGTAATTAGCTTAAAATTCTTGTAATATTTCTTTATTTTTTGTAATTTAGTGGGGTTTTTTTTGTAATTTAGTTTAGTTTATTTAATTGTATTTTAGTTTAGATATTTGTAGTTTATTTAATTTATTGATAGTGTAGGTGTATTTGTAACTTAGGTTAGGATTTATTTTACAGGTAAATTGGTAATTATTTTAACAAGGTAGCTATTAAATAGTTATTAACAGACTGGTGCTCACAATAAAGCATGTTTGATTAAAAAAAAAAATAAAAAAAAAAAAATAGTTATTAACTATTTAATAGCTATTGTACCTAGTTAAAATAAATACCAAGTTACCTGTAAAATAAATATAAACCCTAAAATAGCTACAATGTAATTATTAATTACATTGTAGCTATCTTAGGGTTTATTTTATAGGTAAGTATTGAGATTTAAATAGGAATATTTTAGTTAATAATATTAATATTAATTTGATTTATTTTAATAAGAATTTAGTTAGGGGTGTTAGTGTTAGATAGGGTTATTATACTTTATATATATATATATATATATATATATATATATATATATAATATATAATAACTATATTAACCCTAATATAATTAGGGTTAATATAGTTAATATAGGTGGCGGCGGTGTAGGGGGATTAGATTAGGGGGTAATACATTTATTATAGGTGGCGGCGGTATAGGGGGATTAGATTAGGGGGTAATACATTTATTATAGGTGGCGGCGGTGTAGGGGATTTAGTTTATAGGCAAAGGAGCTGATTACTTTGTGACAGTGCCCCGCCAAAAGCCCTTTTAAGGGCTGGTAAAAGAGCTGATTATTTTGGGGCAAAGCCCCGCATTAAGCCCTTTTAAGGGCTGGCAAAAGAGCTGTTTATTTTGGGGTAATGCCACACAAAAAGCCCTTTTCAGGGCTATTTGTAGGGTTAGACTTAGGTTTAGTGGTAGGGATAGTTTAGTATTTTAGGGGTTAATTAATTTAATATAGGTAGCGTCGGTATAGGGGGATTAGATTAGGGGTTAATTAATTTAATATAGCTGGCGGCGGTGTAGGGGGATTAAATTAGGGGTTAATAATTTTAATATAGCTGGCGTCGGGGTAGGAGCTCACATTAGGGGGTAGTTAATGTAGCTGGCGGCGGGGTAGGAGCTCACATTAGGGGGTAGTTAATGTAGCTGGCGGCGGGGTAGGAGCTCACATTAGGGGGTAGTTAATGTAGCTGGCGGCGGGGTAGGAGCTCACATTAGGGGGTAGTTAATGTAGCTGGCGGCGGGGTAGGAGCTCACATTAGGGGGTAGTTAATGTAGGTGGCGGCGGTGTAAGGGGCTCACATTAGGGGGTAGTTAATGTAGGTGGCGGCGGGGTCCGGGAGCGGCGGTTTAGGGGTTAATACATTTTTTATTATTAGGAGAGTGAGGGGGGATAGCGGATAGAGGGGTATACGTGTCGGGCTATGTGTGGGAGGCGTGTTAGACAGTACGGGAGATTTTGTAGGCGCCGGCAGTTTCTAAAGTGCCGTAAGTCACTGGCGACTCCAGAAATTTGTACTTACGCAGATTTCTGGACATCGCTGTTTTATCCGACTTACGGCACTTTAGCATCTGACGGCGCCGTAAATGGGATAGCTCGAGTTGCGAGCTGAAACTATGGGCGGCGGGGGTTCCCTCGCTTGCGCCGCAAACTACGATCTATATCGGATCGCGCCCTAGGTACATGGTTTACACAAAGCTACCTGCAACGCTTGCTCGATCAAGTGATCTCCAACCACATAAGATGAGACATCACCCTGTATAGAACGAACAAAGATGAACAGTGGCACTACTTAGGACTTTTCCTCGAACAATAATTTAAGTCAAGAGGTATGAGTATATTCTTATCAACTGTATACAAGAGGAAATGGTGCTTGTGCACAATTATACATATGAACACCAAAGAAGAATGGTATAAAGGATACCAAACTTCCCACAGTATGCACTTGCAGCACTCTAGGCCTGAACTAAGGGATGGGTTTCCCCAACAGGATATTTAAAATATAACTTTTATTGGTATTAATATTAAAAAACCAAAAGGTTTGGTTAATACACACACAATTAAAATGTTTACCAGTATCCTAATCAGTGAGTTAAATATACCTTAGATCACAAAAAATAATGATTCGGCCTCAATGAATTTACTAATATTGGTGATCTAGATAATCACATTAATAAACTGGGTAGAGGTTACAGCAGTAGTTATACCTGGAGTAAAAAGAACTTGTGTAAAAGTTCCGATCTAGGTAGTGTGATTTATACTCAATGTGATTTCAGATAATACTATTAAGTATGTAATGTAGTAAATAGGATCCAACTTCAGAATATTTCACATCGATGATAATAATCAAAGAATAGGGGTAATAATAAATTACAGACTCACAGAATAAACAATCTTGGTCAATTGTAGCCTGAACTACAGTTGTAGCCAGTGTATTATATGAATGACTCACAATGTGTGCGTGATTGGTGCTACTTTATTTTCAGTATCGTGTTAACATCACATATAAATATTTCAAATGTTATATCAAGTAGTTAGGTAAATATAGTCTGGCGTAACCCAGACTGAATAGATGGTAATTGTTCTGCGGCTTTATAGAAAATAAGCAACAGGGTTATGAGAAAATATAGGAGTTCTCTATATGGTGCCTTTTAGTACAGCGTTCCAGAATTAATGAATGCTTGCTATCCTTTAGTTTGTATCAGTGTGAACGGCAAAGTGTCAAATCATTCAGAGAGCCCCTTGAAACACATTTCTAAGTTTCCATTGATTTTTTGAAAGTATCACCAGCGTAACAAACATTCGATCTTCACATTCAAATATTATTTAGATAAATAAAGTCTGGCACAACCCAGATTGTTAAATAATAATTATAATACCGTGTATAGTAAGTGTGCAACTATGTTGCCAATTATCCAGCAAATTTCTGTAATGTACCATATGGTACTACGAATGTTGTGGTTATAGAGTAGTCTCACTCGCATGCATTGGTCTGTAAAGTCATGTGATACACTTTCATTCATACAATAGTTTTGTGGTTCAAGTTAAGGCTGACGTAACTCTGTTTCTCTAACCGCTCACTGTTTTACGATTTACTATAGCTGTCAGCGGCATAACACCATAATATTTGAGTAATAAAATGGCTATCAGTAAAGTACATAAAGTCTGGCACAACCCAGGCTGTGTGAGTCTAAATTGGTTATTACTTAATATAGAAAGTCCCTATTCAGACCGTACATACGTAGAAGGGACTAATGCCGATAATTAGCTCTGCTTCTGCAGACAGAATACAGAATATTGTGGTTATAAAGTAGTCTCACTCGCACGCATTGGTCTATAAAGTCATGTGATACACTTGCATTCATACAATAGTTTTGTGTTTCAAGTTAAGGCTGACGTGACTATGTTTCTCAAACCGCTCACTGTTTTACGGTTTATTATAACTGTCACCGGCTATCAGTGCATTAAATAAAGTCTGGCACAACCCAGGCTGTATGAGTCTAAATTAGTTTTTACTTAATATGGAAGGTCCCTATTCAGACCGTACTACGTAGATGGGACTAATGCCGATAATTAGCTCTGCTTCTGCTGAAACTATCTGCCCCACATGATTAAGAGATACTAGGTTTCTTTAAAAAACATATAAGAAAATAGAGTGTGAACTCGTTCACCACTCTCCCCTGACGCGTTTTGCCCGATTGGGCTTTATCAAAGGCAGCGAGCCGCCGTGTTTAGGGGGATTTATACCCTGTGGAACCGGAACTCCCACCCCCGCTACACTCTGATTGGTGTTGTGAATCGTTCTTGAATATTTGATAGACGGCTAGTTACCTGAATATCGGAATCATAATCGTCGATTGCATATTTTGTATACATTATCGTAGAGCAACCAAGTGGCCATCAGATTATATCCTCATATCTAAAATACTTCATATATGTCCATATTATTGTCTAACACAGATTGTTATAGATTATTATAGCATGATACTAGTATAGATGAATAGAAATTTCCTAGAGACCATATTATCCTGTCTCCTACTGACAATTTGTCGACATCAAGACAGACTGACATGTTATTCATGTACTCTAACCATATCTGTAGATATGTTGTATGTCATTATTTCTGCTTGTATACCGTATATTCCTCCCTGAATAGTTACTTAAAATGGCATTGTGTATCCATATTTCTGGGTTCATTATGAAACAAGTGTAGTCCAGTTTCAAGATTCAAATATTTCAAAGGAAAATTAATTAATATAAGTGTACTGTGTGCAACCCCAGTTGAATTATTGGTGCTATCTATACATAAAATACTAAGTGTTCATAAAGAGTGTAAGTTGTATAACTGTGATCTACACTGTGAAGAAGACGGAGGAGATGGAAAAAGTGTTTAATGATCATGATGAGGACTTATTGTAACCTATGCGATTCCAAATGTACACATACATATTGTGATGGCATCAAAGTGTATCAGTGCATAAGAAGGGGGAGGGGGAGGGAAAAGAAAGGGGGAGGAAATAAAAAAGTGTTGATTATGATGAAAGCTAAGAAATAGTAATAATAATAAATAATAAAAATTTTTTTTAAATAGAATAGTGTTTTAAATAAAAATTTATAGTGTGATGAGAGATAGAAAATCTCCCAAATAAATACACAACATTAAATACGTGACTGTGTGAGTGTGCTGTGAAAGTGAATATCATTATATTCCTTATAATAATTAGTAAATATTATTAGTTGATTGATTTTTACATCATATTTCTTGTGATATATACTGTCATTATTACCAACATGACTCTATTGTTTCACTTAAAGTAAAATGACATTATAAGTAATATTAGTCCTATTAGACATTAAATATGTGATTATTTAATTTCTGTTATGTTAATTCCTATTGAGATGTTCTCAACTTGAATATTTGATCATTAGTGATTTTTATTCTATAGATTTCTTAGTATTGCCCAGTGTGGTATATTATATATTATATATGGATTTATTTAGTTTCTTATGATCTGTTCATATAACTTCGCAAAAGGAGAAAAAGCAACAATTGTTATAGTCACATGTTTATAGTGATGGGTGTCTCTACCATTATGTGGTTTCTTATTTTTTCTAAATGTGTGTATGTTTGGTTTAATTCAATAGATACATTGTATGTTTTGATCTTGTTCTGTCAACTCCTATATTGAATGGAATTGACAGTTACAAGTGAACATAAAGGATATTTTGTCTTGTTCGCATCTTTTGTCACATCCAGTTATTTATTATTTTTATTAATGATTACAAATAGACATAAAGATTATTTTGTTCGTTGAGACCCCATGGCTGCACCGAATTTAACAGATACATCCATCGGCTTTCAGACTTTAATAATGCCGTTTCCAGGTCTCCTCCTCTGAATCCTAGACTCACTTTCTCAATGCCCCAACATTGTAAATCTCTTTGATTAGAGTTATGATGTCTTAGGAAATGTGCAGCTACACTAGTTAAGGTCTTTAGATCTTCCTTATCTTTGGCTGCATTCTTGATATTCCTTAAGTGCTCCAGAAGCCTCACTCTCAGTTTCCTAGTCGTCATTCGGACGTAATATAAATTACACGTACATTGGAGTACATATATTACACTTTCGGTGTTGCAACTAATGTATCGTTTGATTTTGTGACTTTTTCCAAATCTATCTTCAATTTCAGTAGCGGTTTTCATATATTTACATGTACTGCAGTTCCCACATTTGTGGGCACCTGGATTAAATGCTGAGGTGGTCTTTTTCCTTTGGAAATGACTGTTAGTCACAATATCCTTGATGTTCTTTGTCCTCCTGAACCCAAATGAAGGGCTTGTACCCAACGTTGTTTTCAGTAAAGGGTCAGACATTAGAATATTCCAATGTTTTTTAATTATGTTGACAATTTGTGGAGTTTGTGTATTATGAGTCAGAATCAATCTAGGGATCTGGGAGTTAGTTTTATTCTGCCTTTTATGAAGTAAATTGTGTCTTGGAGTTAGACGGGCTCTCTGTTTAGCCTTTTTGATAGATCTTTTGCTGTAGCCTCTTTTCAATAATCTTTCTTCCAAATCTAATGCTCTCAATTCAAAAGTTTGGGCTTCTGAGCAATTTCTGCGAAGTCTCAAAAATTCCCCTGTGGGGAGGCTTCTCATCGTACCTGGGGCATGTGCACTGCTGCTATGTAGCAAGCTATTAGTCGCAGTGGGTTTTCTGAACAAATCAGTGCTAATAATTCCATCTCTATTCTTACAAATTGTTATATCTAGAAAATTGATCTGTATTAGGCTCTCTTCATGCGTTAATTTAATATTCAGTGGGTTATTATTCAGATGACCAAGAAACTCCTGTAGTTCCAGATGTGTACCTTCCCATATGAAGAAAATATCATTTTAAGTAACTATTCAGGGAGGAATATACGGTATACAAGCAGAAATAATGACATACAACATATCTACAGATATGGTTAGAGTACATGAATAACATGTCAGTCTGTCTTGATGTCGACAAATTGTCAGTAGGAGACAGGATAATATGGTCTCTAGGAAATTTCTATTCATCTATACTAGTATCATGCTATAATAATCTATAACAATCTGTGTTAGACAATAATATGGACATATATGAAGTATTTTAGATATGAGGATATAATCTGATGGCCACTTGGTTGCTCTACGATAATGTATACAAAATATGCAATCGACGATTATGATTCCGATATTCAGGTAACTAGCCGTCTATCAAATATTCGAGAATGATTCACAACACCAATCAGAGTGTAGTGGGGGTGGGACTTCCGGTTCCACAGGGTATAAATCCCCCTAAACACGGCGGCTCGCTGCCTTTGATAAAGCCCAATCGGGCGAAACGCGTCAGGGGAGAGTGGTGAACGAGTTCACACTCTATTTTCTTATATGTTTTTTAAAGAAACCTAGTATCTCTTAATCATGTGGGGCAGATAGTTTCAGCAGAAGCAGAGCTAATTATCGGCATTAGTCCCATCTACGTAGTACTGTCTGAATAGGGACCTTCCATATTAAGTAAAAACTAATTTAGACTCATACAGCCTGGGTTGTGCCAGACTTTATTTAATGCACTGATAGCCGGTGGCAGTTATAATAAACCGTAAAACAGTGAGCGGTTTGAGAAACATAGTCACGTCAGCCTTAACTTGAAACACAAAACTATTGTATGAATGCAAGTGTATCACATGACTTTATAGACCAATGCGTGCGAGTGAGACTACTTTATAACCACAATATTCTGTATTCTGTCTGCAGAAGCAGAGCTAATTATCGGCATTAGTCCCTTCTACGTATGTACGGTCTGAATAGGGACTTTCTATATTAAGTAATAACCAATTTAGACTCACACAGCCTGGGTTGTGCCAGACTTTATGTACTTTACTGATAGCCATTTTATTACTCAAATATTATGGTGTTATGCCGCTGACAGCTATAGTAAATCGTAAAACAGTGAGCGGTTAGAGAAACAGAGTTACGTCAGCCTTAACTTGAACCACAAAACTATTGTATGAATGAAAGTGTATCACATGACTTTACAGACCAATGCGTGCGAGTGAGACTACTCTATAACCACAACATTCGTAGTACCATATGGTACATTACAGAAATTTGCTGGATAATTGGCAACATAGTTGCACACTTACTATACACGGTATTATAATTATTATTTAACAATCTGGGTTGTGCCAGACTTTATTTATCTAAATAATATTTGAATGTGAAGATCGAATGTTTGTTACGCTGGTGATACTTTCAAAAAATCAATGGAAACTTAGAAATGTGTTTCAAGGGGCTCTCTGAATGATTTGACACTTTGCCGTTCACACTGATACAAACTAAAGGATAGCAAGCATTCATTAATTCTGGAACGCTGTACTAAAAGGCACCATATAGAGAACTCCTATATTTTCTCATAACCCTGTTGCTTATTTTCTATAAAGCCGCAGAACAATTACCATCTATTCAGTCTGGGTTACGCCAGACTATATTTACCTAACTACTTGATATAACATTTGAAATATTTATATGTGATGTTATTTATATGTGATGTTAACACGATACTGAAAATAAAGTAGCACCAATCACGCACACATTGTGAGTCATTCATATAATACACTGGCTACAACTGTAGTTCAGGCTACAATTGACCAAGATTGTTTATTCTGTGAGTCTGTAATTTATTATTACCCCTATTCTTTGATTATTATCATCGATGTGAAATATTCTGAAGTTGGATCCTATTTACTACATTACATACTTAATAGTATTATCTGAAATCACATTGAGTATAAATCACACTACCTAGATCGGAACTTTTACACAAGTTCTTTTTACTCCAGGTATAACTACTGCTGTAACCTCTACCCAGTTTATTAATGTGATTATCTAGATCACCAATATTAGTAAATTCATTGAGGCCGAATCATTATTTTTTGTGATCTAAGGTATATTTAACTCACTGATTAGGATACTGGTAAACATTTTAATTGTGTGTGTATTAACCAAACCTTTTGGTTTTTTAATATTAATACCAATAAAAGTTATATTTTAAATATCCTGTTGAGGAAACCCATCCCTTAGTTCAGGCCTAGAGTGCTGCAAGTGCATACTGTGGGAAGTTTGGTATCCTTTATACCATTCTTCTTTGGTGTTCATCACCCTGTATAGGTCTGCCTCCAGCTTTATGTATTATGTATGGATAGCTAGGTGCATCTTTACAAAAGGTGATCTAAGCTTCATCATGTTCTTTTTACCTCTGAGGTGCAGATTGTTTATCCATGATTGATGGATGGTTAGGTGGTAGTCTCTGAAACTCTCCCGGGTTAAATCAAAATGTCTGGACTATCAGCATCTTCCTGGCACACATGGAGCCCAGACTTTAGAATTTTTATTCCCAAAATAATCCTATTAATTATTTAATTAATTACTTAATTAATTTTACATATAAAGAGTTAACTATGATGCTTATTTTATACAGCATTCGGCTCAATCTTTTATGTTACTCCAAGAGTTTTAGTGCACAGCCTAAACTATTGTATGCCTATTCTCTTTCTTTTTCCCAAGGAACATAATTTGTCTATATAAAGGCACCAACATTTTATTTATTTGTTGCATCTAAAAGAGGGCATTTTTGTTTCTTTGTATAACAGATTTTCTTTGCTGAGTTAAAGAAAACATTTTGTTTTTGTTTTTACAGTTTGTTAGGTGTTAGTATCACTGACTACCAATAGAACTGCAGGGGTTATTAGCCATTTAGGAATCAGTCCTTAAAGGGACATTATACACAAGATTTTTCTTTGCATAAATGCTTTCTAGATGATCCATTTATATAGCCCATTCAGGAGGTTTTGCTTATTTTTTTAATACTATTATGCTGGTTTTCAGACTCTTAACCAAGCCCCAAAGTGTCAGATGCATAAATGCATTTACAGACCACTGCTGGCTCCTTTTTGTCTAATCTGTTTTTTTCATATGCAGGGAGGGGGAGTATTTGCACCCAGCCCCTTTCACTGAGTGTTCCAGCTAATCTCATCAATAGTGCTAAACTTGGAGCTTCTAAGTAAGTTTTTAAAAGGTTTTATACTGGATTTTTAGATCACTATCTGTGCAAATTTTTCTTTATAGATTTTATAAATTGGTGTATACTGTCTCTTTAAAGGCCAGTTGAACACAGGCATGCACATCCCTCAAAATGGACAGCAAAGCAAAAAAATGTTTAACATGTTTAATTATTTCTCTTTCATATGCATGATATAAACATCTTTAGAGTTTAATGTCCCTTTAAGGACAGCATTGAATGCTAAGCTACTGTTTTTGCTTATCAAATGCTTGGCGGCTGGCTCTCCTGGGAGACCACAGGGAATGTGCTGCAGTCAGGCTACAGTTTCTATGGACATGGCTGGCTCTTTGACTGTCCACACATTTACTTCTCCTAGCAAAGCAGTAGTCTGATAAAGACAGCAGAGAACAGAGGCAGAATAACCAACAAATACCAAAGCTGTACATTATTCACCACTGGGAATATAAAAAACACAGATAGATAGATAGATAGATAGATAGATAGATAGATTTGTTCTACATGAAATTACATTTCTAAATGTGTTTTTTTTAAATCTGTATTTGTTTGATAGCAAAACTTGCATTGTCTTGACAATTTTCATCTAATATCTTCATCAGTGATCAATAGTGGCAGAGATAAATTTGACATTACACTGATCAACCAATCACTGTTAAAGGGACAGTCTACACCGGAATTGTTATTGTTTTAAAAGATAGATCATCCCTTTTTTACCCATTCCCCAGTTTTGCATAACCAACACAGTTATAATTATATATTTTTTACCTCTGTGATTATCTTGTATCTAAGCCTCTGCAGACTGCCCCTTTATTTCAGTTATTTTGACAGACTTGCAGTTTAGCCAATCAGTGACCAGGTAACTTCACGTGCATGAGCACAGTGTTATCTATATGAAACACATGAACTAACACCCTCTAGTTGTGAAAAACCTGTTAAAATGCATTCTTAAGAGGCGGCCTTCAAGGTCTAAGAAATTAGCATATGAACCTCCTAGGTTAAAGGGACACTGTACCCAAAAAATTTCTTTCATGATTCAGATAGAGCATGCAATTTTAAGCAACTTTCTAATTTACTCCTATTATCAAATCTTCTTTATTCTCTTGGTATCTTTATTTGAAATGCAAGAATGTAAGTTTAGATGCCGGCCCATTTTTGGTGAACAACCTAGGTTGTCCTTGCTGATTGGGGGATAAATTCATCCACCAATCAAAAACTGCTGTCCAGAGTGCTGAACCAAGAAAAATGCTTAGATGCCTTCTTTTTTCATATAAAGATAGCAAGAGAACAAAGAAAAAATGATAATAGGAGTAAATTAGAAAGTTGCTTAAAGGGACACTCAATCAAAATTAAACTTTCATTATTCAGATAGAGCATGCAATTTTAAACAACTTTCCAATTTACTTCCATTAACAAAATGTGCACAGTCTTTTTATATTTAAACTTTTTGAGTCACCAGCTCCTACTGAGCATGTGCAAGAATAAGTGTGTATGAATTTTTGAATGGCTGATGGCTGTCACATGGTACGTGTATGCATTTGTGATTGGCTGATGGCTGTCACATGGTACAGGGGGGAGTGGAAAAAGACATAACTTTTAAAATTGTCAGAAACAAAATACACTACTCATTTGAAGTTCAAAATAAGTGCTATTGCATTGTCTTGTTATCATGCATTTGTTGATTATTCAAATCTACAGTGTTGACTGGTCCTTTAAAATTGCATGCTCTATCTGAATCACAAAATAATTTTTTTGGGTACAGTGTCCCTTTAAGCTTTCAACTAAGAATACCAAAAGAACAAAGCAAAATTGGTGATAAAAGTAAATTGGAAAATTGTTTAAAATTACATGCCCTATCTGAATCATGAAAGTTTATTTTGGACTAGACTGTCCCTTTAAGCATGCTGAAGAGTCAGGGTACTGCAGGATTAATTCCAGTTTCTCTAGGGGGGTTTCAATTACAAGAAAAGTAGACAAAATAAATAAAGAGCCCTGCAGTGTGCATACTTAAATATTTAAACATGTTATAGGGAATTATGTTTTGAGTTTAATGTCCCTTTAAATACCTGCCAACTGTATAATGAGTTGTCTCTACAGAGACAATACATTAAAGAGACATGAAACCCAAAATGTTTCTTGCAGGATTCAGAAAGAGCGTGCAATTTTAAACAACTTTCTAATTTACTTCTGTTTTCAAATATTCTTTTGTTTTCTTGGTATCTTTAGTTGAAACAAAAAGCTCAGGAACGGGCATGTGTCAAGCACAGTATGGCTGCAGTTTTGCAAGAATGTTATCCATTTCAAGACCACTAGATGGCAGCAGTATTTCCTGCCATGTGTCGTTATTTTTATTATTAGTCATTTGTAGAGCGCCACAGATTCCGCAGTGCTAATGTAGTGCTCCAGATACCTACCTAGGTGTCTCTTCAACAAAGAATAACACTCTAGCTTTTCCCATTTGTAACTCACAGTGCCCGAAAATTCCATTAGCATAAATTTGCATAAACAATTATTCAACATTATTCAGGAACCGAAGCTGATAGGATTGATTATGATCAATTGTTTATAATTGGTTTTCAGCACACTTAGCAGAAGTTTCAACATTATAGCATCTTTATTTCTATATTTAATCTTCATTTCTATCTTTGAACTGAGCAGCGATCCTAACCATCATTTTGTGGAATGATTATCTACTGGGTGCTTTGTCTTGCTTCCCTAATTTCAACAGTGATAAACCAGTGAAACCAGGGACAATTTACACCCACCCAGATATGTCCCAATGACCCCCCTTCTGAGCTATCAAGCAACACCCACAAAACAGCTCTAACTCGAAACCTGAGCTGCCCTGACTCTGCTCAGCTTTTTCAGAATGTTTTATATACTGAATGTTTAATATTCATAAAACCCATGCAGCTGATAAATTAAGACAAGGAAGGCCTCACTCTTCTTTATCTGCATACAATATTAAAAAAACATTTGAGATTGCCATTTTGTTAGCGCAGTTTGCATTGTTTTGCAGTCCAGGGACACACTCTTTAAGACTATTGAGTGTTGTTTGTCTAATATCCTTTGCTGTTATCAGGGACAGATGTGCATGTGCATTTCAGGAAATCACTTTGCAGTATGCTGAAAGATCAGGATAAAGCATTGCACTATACAATTATTATTGACTTTGCTTGCTTTTGCAATGAAATATCTTGCTTTTTCTGTAAAATATGTGCTTGTCCCACACTTCTTAGCGAGAGCGAAAGTGCATTGCAAAGCTGTTTCACAATGCATAACCTTTTATGTGGAATTAATATCCATTTAATATCTGCTCTCTCTCAGAACATCCAGTGCATATGTTTCGTAAAGGAGACAGAATGTCTAAATTCTATTCACAGGCTCTTGAGATCCAAAAATATATTACTATGTCATTCGTCGTTTGAAAAGGCACAAACACCCTGTACTAACGTATTCACAGATGTTAAGAAATTCTCTATTCTACTTAATTGTGGTCTAACCCTCAAACAATAGTTTTACTGTGAAGTATATCTGGGAAGGATGAAACTCTCATAAAGCGATTGTTTTAAATAACAGTCTGATCATTATCACATTTAGGTAACACACTGACAGTGCTACTTAATTTAAGCTACAGTGAAAATATTAATGAGTCTATAACTGAAACAGTAATAATGGATTGAATTCTTTAAAACTCAGCTAATTAGCACAATTTAGGGGTGAAGTGCTTTCAGTAAGCAAACCATTGACATAGCTAATTACACAAACTAATGATTATTACAAACAGACTCTGTTAAGCTATTGCTACTATGCAAATCAACTTTTGACATCTGGTTGGGGAAGATTATTTACCCTTTTTATTTAGCCCAAATTATTATGCAATTGCTGGGTTTATGTTCCCTGTATATCATATGTCTGTGAAAATTCATGTGTAAATAAAATATAATACTAAATGTTATATATATATATATATATATATATATATATATATATATATATATATATATATATATATATATATATATATATATATATATATATATATAAATAAAAAAATATTTAACTCATCATTTTTAGTAACCCAGTTAAATCAAAATCTAAGGAACCGTGGTTTATATTTTTGGAAGATTACTTCTCAGTTTTCTAAAGTTCAGTGTTTCACCTGCCTCTCTCTCCTCTGTTACATGTAACTTTCTATCTTTATGATAGATATTAAAGGGACACTAAAGTCAATATGAAACTTTTACGATTCAGATAGAGCATTTAATTTTAAGAGACTTTCCAATTTACTTACACTATCAAATTTAGCATTTTATATGCACACTTTATGAGGCACCAGTTCCTACTGAGCATGTGCACAAGTTCACAGTGTATATGTATACATGTCTATGATTGGCTGAAAGCTGTCACATGATTCAGGAGGCCAGCAAATGGGGAAAAATTTACAGAAAAAAATCTGCTTATTTGAAATTCAGAGGAAATGTTATTACATTGTCTTTTTATGATGTACTTGTTAATTATGCAATTCTACTGTTTTTAATGGTCCTTTACTCAGTAACTAAAAAGTCACGTTTGGAGCATTGCAGATTTTTTGTTAGAAAAAATGTGATGAACTGATGGTCAGAAACTTTACACCTTATTCTGCACTTTTTTACATGCACAACTCCTCTTAACCATTAAAAACTAATATGTATTTGTTTACTATGTACATAGCACAGCTGTCCTGATTGGCTTGAGAACATGAGTGATTTATGACATTTGATGACATTTGAAGAGGGTGACATTTTGAAACGGCTGTGCTATCAAACCAAATCTAAATTGCCTAAACAAATTGCCAAAAGACAATGCTGTAAGAAGAGATATGCTTAAAGGGACAGTCTACTCCAGAACTGTTATTGTTTAAAAAATATAGATAATCCCTTTATTACCCATTCCCCAGTTTTGCATAACCAACACGGTTCTATCAATATACTTTTTACCTCTGTGATGGCCTTGTATCTAAGCCTTTGCAGACTGCCCCCTTATTTTAGTTCTTTTGACAGACTTGCATTTAGCCAATCAGGGCCCTCTCACTTGTAAATCCACAGCCATGGCCACAATGTTATCTGTATGGCACACATGAACTTATGCCCTCTAGCTGTGAAAAACTGCCAAATGCATTGAAATAAGGGGCGGCCTTCAAGGTTTTAGAAATTAATATATGAGCCTACCTAGGTTTAGCTTTCAACAAAGAATAGCAAGAGAACAAAGCAAATTTGATAAAAGTGAATTGTAAAGTTGTTTAAAATTGCATTTCCTATCGGAATCATGAAAGTTTAATTTTGACTAGACTGTCCCTTTAAGTCAGGTAGGATAAGGGTTTAGTCAGGGAGTCCCAGGTAGAGTTGTAAGGTAGGAAAAGTGGGGCAGAGTTTACAAACTGACTGCTCCACCCAAACTAATTATTCCACAAAACTGAAAACAACTGGATTTTTTTAATTTCAGGCTATTTAAATCTAGTTATCACATGGTATTTTAGTAGCTTTGCAGTTTGCACTTTACAGGATACTATGGGCAATATGTTTTTAAACATGTGTGCATAAAACAAATATTACCAAGGTTGATTGAATCTGCATACATAACTAAGCTAGGTCTATGTTGTTTAAACCATCCTTAGGACTGCTCTGCATTATTAAAGTAAGAGATGAATAACAAATACTTTAGTAGTAGAGCTTATTGCACCAGGTACAGACAGGCTCCCTGGTTGTCATTTTAGTTACAAATGACTCATGAGTCATGAATGGTACAAGTTGTCCTTTCAAGATAATTAAACGGAACATCGGCATAAAAGAAAATAAAATGTTTATTTATTTTACATATTTATTTATATTTTCCTATTGTGTTAAAAATTTTCACTGGCAGTGGAGCCTGAAATAGAAAGGCTAATTATTTTATACATTTATTTACCCTGTAATGCAGGTATGCTGCTAGAAAAGCAGGTTTTAGATCAATGTATGATGTGGGCATAGGGCTGATAGGGGTCTGCAGGGTGTTAGTTTATCCTGCATGTCTTTATTGTTTACTGCTCAAGATCATTTAAAAATGAGAACATTGGCTTATCATATTTTATTCAGCTGTATGTGATAAAAAAAGTGTCATAGGCTCTTAACACACTTGCTGCCAGCATATAAAGGTATATTAACAGTAGTGCAATTAATATTTATATATGGTTTTAGTCTCAGTGTCAGCTTAGGGTATGGCTGCCACTGTATCTCTACTGATAAAAGGTCATGCCTCTTAACTCTACTGATTATTACACTGTTACAGATGCTAAACTGTCTTTCATCCTTTTTCTTGGCACCAAGTTAAAGGGATATGAAACCCACATTTTTTCTTTAATGATTCAGATAGACCATGCAATTTTAAGCAACTTTCTAATTTACTCCTGTTATCAATTTTTCTTCGTTCTCTTGTCATCTTTATTTGAAAAGAAGCAGGAATGTATGCTTAGGGATTGGTGACTAAAAGTATACACACGTATTTATATCTGTGTGTACATATATATATATATATATATATATATATGTATATATATATATATATATATATATATATATATATATATATATATATATATACAGTATATATATACATATATACAGACATATACATACATATAAATACATATATAGGGAGTGCAGAATTATTAGGCAAGTTGTATTTTTGAGGATTCATTTTATTATTGAACAGCAACCATGTTCTCAATGAACCCAAAAAACTCATTAATATCAAAGCTGAATAGTTTTGGAAGTAGTTTTTAGTTTATTTTTAGTTATAGCTATTTTAGGGGGATATCTGTGTGTGCAGGTGACTATTACTGTGCATAATTATTAGGCAACTTAACAAAAAACAAATATATATCCATTTCAATTATTTATTTTTACCAGTGAAACCAATATAACATCTCAACATTCACAAATATACATTTCTGACATTCAAAAACAAAACAAAAACAAATCAGTGACCAATATAACCACCTTTCTTTGTAAGGACACTCAAAAGCCTGCCATCCATGGATTCTGTCAGTGTTTTGATCTGTTCACCATCAACATTGCGTGCAGCAGCAACCACAGCCTCCCAGACACTGTTCAGAGAGGTGTACTGTTTTCCCTCCTTGTAAATCTCACATTTGATGATGGACCACAGGTTCTCAATGGGGTTCAGATCAGGTGAACAAGGAGGCCATGTCATTAGATTTTCTTCTTTTATACCCTTTCTTGCCAGCCACGCTGTGGAGTACTTGGACGCGTGTGATGGAGCATTGTCCTGCATGAAAATCATGTTTTTCTTCAAGGATGCAGACTTCTTCCTGTACCACTGCTTGAAGGTGTCTTCCAGAAACTGGCAGTAGGACTGGGAGTTGAGCTTGACTCCATCCTCAACCCGAAAAGGCCCCACAAGCTCATCTTTGATGATACCAGCCCAAACCAGTACTCCACCTCCACCTTGCTGGCGTCTGAGTCGGACTGGAGCTCTCTGCCCTTTACCAATCCAGCCACGGGCCCATCCATCTGGCCCATCAAGACTCACTCTCATTTCATCAGTCCATAAAACCTTAGAAAAATCAGTCTTGAGATATTTCTTGGCCCAGTCTTGACGTTTCAGCTTGAGTGTCTGGTTCAGTGGTGGTCGTCTTTCAGCCTTTCTTACCTTGGCCATGTCTCTAAGTATTGCACACCTTGTGCTTTTGGGCACTCCAGTGATGTTGCAGCTCTGAAATATGGCCAAACTGGTGGCAAGTGGCATCTTGGCAGCTGCACGCTTGACTTTTCTCAGTTCATGGGCAGTTATTTTGTGCCTTGGTTTTTCCACACGCTTCTTGCGACCCTGTTGACTATTTTGAATGAAACGCTTGATTTTTCAATGATCACGCTTCAGAAGCTTTGCAATTTTAAGAGTGCTGCATCCCTCTGCAAGATATCTCACTATTTTTTACTTTTCTGAGCCTGTCAAGTCCTTCTTTTGACCCATTTTGCCAAAGGAAAGGAAGTTGCCTAATAATTATGCACACCTGATATAGGGTGTTGATGTCATTAGACCACACCCCTTCTCATTACAGAGATGCACATCACCTAATATGCTTAATTGGTAGTAGGCTTCCGAGCCTATACAGCTTGGAGTAAGACAACATGCATAAAGAGGATGATGTGGTCAAAATACTAATTTGCCTAATAATTCTGCACTCCCTGTATATATATATATATATATATATATATATATATATATATATATATATATATATATATATATATATATATATATATATATATATATATATATAAGTGCATTGGAGCCCTTTGCAGTCAAGTAGATGAAAACATGTAAAAGCATATTTATGCAATAATCATATTTAATAAAGGTTTTAACTATGTATTTACTGTAAATATTCACATTCCAATGTTCTGCACATAGGGGAATATGTTCTTAGTATTTATATGTAGATAATTCTAAATATATATATATATATATGTATATATATATATATATATATATATATATAATACCTATATATAATAATCTATACCAAAATACCATCAGATAGATGTAGAAATATATACAGGTGGCCCTCGTTTTACAATGGTTCAATTTGCACCGTTTCAGAATAACAAACTTTTTTTTCAGTCATGTGACTGTTATTGAAAAGCATTGAGAAGCAGTGCATTGATTAAAATAGCCAGTAGGTGGAGCTGTCCGCTTGTGTTGCAGCAAAGATATGCAAGCCAAGCAAGCTGACATTAATCAGTTTAACCAGACCTGAGCTATCGAGCAGCGTCCAAAGGAACAAGATCTTCCTGTCTATAAATCAGTCCAGATTGGAATGCATAGAAAAAACTGTTTGCAGAAAAATGCAAGTAAAGTCTTTGTTGTGTGATTATTTTATTAGGTTTATAATGCTGTTTAGCAAATGTTTTTGTTAATTTAACTTAGTTTAATGATCTATTATGTGTTGTGTGATTATTTTATTTGGTTTATAATGCTGTTTACATTTAAAGTCTTCATTTCAAAGCTTTAAAAATAATGTATTAGGTGTTACTTATGCCAATTTTGAGAGGGGCCTGGAACCTAACTCCCTCACTTGCCATTGACTTACATTATAAACTGGGTTTCAATTTACAATGGTTTTGATTTACAACCATTCCTTCTGGAACCTAACCCCGGCGTAAACTGAGGGCAACCTGTATTTATGAATAAATAGAACATATTCTGCTATGTGAAGAACATTGGAATATGAAATATTCAAATTTTCATGTCGGGTTAGTGCACTTGAGAATAAGACAAAAATCCCAAGGGTTCCAGCACCAGGGTATCTCCTTAATCCAGGAATGCAGGTATACAGGTGTGCAAGCTATCAGAGACCAGCACCTCAGTCTCAAACATAAGCAAAGTCCAGAAAGCAGATAGCAGCACCACTAAAGTAAAATATCAAATTTTATTCAAGCCAGCATATCAAAAATTGACAACGTTTCAGATTTGTATCCTTAGTCATGTCAAATTTACATATGATTAAAACTGGCCTTAAATAGACCCAAAGCCACACCAATCACCTGAGGGACAGTTTACTCAAACATTTCTCCCCTTTAATTTGTTCCCAATTATCCACTTTACCTGCTGGAGTATATTAAATGGTTTACAATTATTTCCATTACCCTTATATAGGCAATTAAAATAGTGGATTTAGCCTGTGGTATCCCCATCTATACTGAAAGTTTTTGGCCTCAAGGCCAAGCTGTGTAAACACAGCCAGCAGAAGAAATTACACTCCCAGGAGGGTATAGAAGAGATAAGATAATAAAATGTTAATTTTCCATTGTTATGTCCAGGTATTGGTGATTGGTTTATGGACAGACAGGCCTGGTGCTTGCATAAGGCAGTCTTGGCAGCCGCCTTAACTCGTCCAAGCAGGGGGGCACAATCTTGATGCAGCAGGCATCAGGCATGCAGCAGCCAACACTGGTATTTTTTTATTATTTTTTTAGCCAGAGGCCAGCAACATTTTGTGTGCATATTTTATTTGTGATCATCACAGTTTCACAGCGCACAAAGTGTTGGCTGCCTGCCTAGGATAACAAATGTAGTGCCAGCACCTACAAAGTTTGTATCAGTGACTGACGTCACATCCGTGCAGACTGCAGAGCCGAATGCTGGAGGCGGAGCTGAAGTGACTGTGTGTGTGTGTGTCAAGCATCCAGTTAAATGGGGACCATCGCAACGTTTACCTGGGTGTCACCCCCTAGTGAAACAGAAGTAAGCAGCAGCGTATTACTAAGCATAAGGAAATAGGGAGGGAAGCTATATACTACCATATTAGATTCCGGTAATTACAGTACAGTAATAGGTCTTACAAGACAAAAAAAGGGTAATTAAATGAGGTATAAATCTGCAAACCGGTATAAATAAAAAAATATTTGTGGTTTAGCAGCCGCTAACTGTTACTAGGAACTTGGGCACTCTTTTTATCCAAGGAGTTAAATATGGTTGGATTTGAACTTGAAGAAGTATTTATCTTTGGTGCTTCAGATCTATTTCCTATCACCTGGTATTTACAGTGTGTGTGTTTATTACACTGGTTAACACAAACTTAATAGTATCACAGTCTCACAGATAAATCAAAGTGTTGTGGCTTCAAAACACAAAATCAGCTAATTCATATACACAAATAAACCTTAAAAAGCAAATCTCATACATTGTATACTCTGTAGCTGGTAAAAAAAGTAATTGGAAACACATTAAGGGAATTTTTTTTTTAGTATACTGTCCCTTTTAACCCCTTATTAGGGCCTTTCAATCATATATTTGAACACAATTACCCCACCTAGTGGTAGTAAAATGAAATAACCTAATACATTTCACACATTATAGGCACATACTCCAATCCATCTCTCTGTTCATACCCCCTGGTGACATTGTCCCTAACTCATGGATCCAGAATAACTCCCTACACTGTAGTATTTTGTTCCTATTTCCTCCCCTTCTTGGAATGTGTACCTGTTCTAGAATTTGGAACCATAATTGACTTACTTGATGGACTGCTATTACAAAATGGTGGGAGACTGGTGCTTCTAAATCCCTAAGCCTGATGTTACTTTTGTGCTGATTTATACGCTTGCAGACCTTACGGGTGGTCTCTCCTACATACCTCATCCCACACGGACATTTAATTAAATAAACTGCATAATTAGTATTACATGTGTAGGACCCCTTTATCTTATACTTTTTCCTAGTCCGAAGGTGGGAACAGGTGGGCCATAGTATTATACTATAACAATTTGAACAGCCCAAACAAGGGAAACAACCCAAATTTCCCCCCCCCCCCAATATAACTCTGACCCAAAACTTTGTTAGAGCCAATATCAGCCTTCACTAATCTATCTTTCAGGTTTCTATCTCTTTTGAAAGCTGGCATAGGGAAATTTTCAAATTCCTTCACTTTTTACTCTTTTTACCAGGTCTACATGATAATCTCTCTGTATAAAATGTTCACCAATTTCTGAGGGTCTATCCTTAACCAAACTTTTATCAGAGACAATCCGTCTCACTCTTAAAGGGACAGTCAAGTCCAAAAATAATGCTTATGTTTCAAATAGGGCATGTAAGTTTTAAACAACTTTCCAATTTACTTTTATCACCAATTTTTCTGTGTTTTCTTGGTATTCTTAGTTGAAAGCTAAACCTAGGAAGGCTCTATGATAATTTCTAAGCCCTCTCATCACATTCTTTTTTATTTTATTTTCACAACAGGGGAGAGCTAGTTTATGTATACCATATAGATAACATTGTGATCACGCCCGTGGCTTGTGACAGACACTGCACTAATTCGCTAAACTGAAAGTCAATAGATAAAAAATAAAATGTCATGTGATCAGGGGGATGTCAGAAGATGCTTAGATACAAGGTAATCACTGAAGTAAAAAGTATATTAATATATAAGTGTTGGTTATGCAAAACTGGGGAATGGGTAATAAAGGGATTATCTATCTTTTTAAACAACAACATTTCTGGTGTTGACTGTCCCTTTAAGAATTGACTCCTAGGTAAAGATTTTAGCAGAGCTGGAGGGTGAGCACTTTTAAAATGCAATTATCTGTTACAATCTGTCTCTTTCTTGTATATGTCTACTGACAACATTTCTCCCTTCTTATATACAGTTGTATCTAGGAAGATAATCCTTTCTTCACTGAAATTTAATTTAAATTTTATATGTTGAGTAGCACTATTTAAATACTTCACAAACTCCTCCAGGGTCCCAATGTCGCCCAGCCACACACCAAACACTTTATCTATATAGCACCACCAAGTGGCCCCATGAAGAAGAAAAAATGGATGATTGTATACAAAATATTCCTCAAACACATTCATGAAAATATCTGCGTATGTTGGGGCTACATTGGAAACCATAGCAGTTTCCTGCAGCTGCAAATAAAATCGAAGGTGGCCATATATATCTTGATAAAGTGTTAAGACCATTTGTTAATTCTAGTTCATTTATCAGGGACACATATTACTTCCTAAATAAAATACAAGGAATAACTTTGGATGGCAATAAAGGGATTTTGTTTAGTCTTGATGTAACAAGCTCGTATACATCTATTACCCATGAAGCGGGCATAGGAGCTGTAAATAGATCATTAATTCAGAATAAGGATATAAGTGATAGACCTTCTTTTCATAGTACTGAGTTGTAATTATTTTTTGTTTCAAGATCAATTTTATTTGCAGCTGCAGGGAACTGCTATGGGTTCCAATTTGCCCCATATGCAAATATTTTCATGAATGTGTTTGAGGAATATTTGAAGATAACCTAGGCTACATCCTATCTAAGGGCGCAGAACAAGCTCACTTTTTTTTTTAAACTCATAGTTAACGTTTCATATCCCTCTATAAACATGAGTTCAGTAAAACAATTTCAGTTCTGCTTTCTAGTATTTGGATTTGTGTTGAAGATTTCAATGGGTGTGTACTAATACTGGAGCCAGAGGCAAAATATCTGAGGTGTTTCACTAATGGGGATAAACTTTGGAGTATTTATATATTACATAATACACATTATCACTTAAATGCCAAAAACAGTGAATTACCTCTCTTACTACACACAAATACAAAAATGCACTGATTTAAACCCCTCTGAGCATATACAGATTATGGGAATTTGTATGTGCTAACAATGTTATAAGGCAATTTAGACTCTTCACATTGTATACATATTCTAGTCTGTTATTGGCTGATACAGAGGGGATACAAATGGGGGGAAAATATATTTGTCAGATAAAAAAATCTACTACTTATTTGAAATTCAGAGTAAGTGTTATTGCATTGTCTATTTATTATGCACTTGGTAATTGTGCTATAATGTAATAGTGTAACTCACAGCGGTGGATCCAAGTATGGCAACCCTATACGAAATCCAAATAATCAGATCTATGACTCACATAATCTATGGCTTACATGCAACAATCCATGAAATATGTAAAAAAAATTACAAGATGCCTAATATTCAAGAGCTTTTGGAGCTATTAAGGTGTTTGCATCTTGTAAACTGAAAATTGCATTCTAGTAACAATACAGTTATGTAAGACAATTATGGGCAAAGATCAATTTCCTTTTTTTTTTTTTAGATTGGGAACACATTAAGAATAAAAACTTTATTCCATTTATTACTATAGAAGTTTTGTGTGAGAAAACAATCTTACAATTATGTCTCTCATACAAAACTCCTAATATTAAACAAATTAAAAATTATTTAATAACCCAATTAATTAAAGAATACAAAACTTTAAATGAAACTGAAAGTAATATTACAACTTTTAAATTAAAATGGAAAATGTATGAAATGTCATGTGATATAACAATCTAGAGACATATCTGGGCCTATATTAAAGGGACACTGAACCCAAATTTTTTCTTTCATGATTCAGATAGAGCATGCAATTTTAAGTCACTTTCTAATTTATTCCTATTATCAAATTTTCTTTGTTCTCTTGCTATCTTTATTTTAAAAAGAAGACATCTAAGCTGTTTTTTTATTCAGAACTCTGGACAGCACTTTTTTATTAGTGGATGAGTTTATCCACCAATCAGCAAGAACAACCCAGGTTGATCACCAAAAATGGGCCGGCATCTAAACATACTTTCTTGCATTTCAAATAAAGATACCAAGAGAATGAAGAAAATTTGATAATAGGAGTAAATTACAAAGTTGCTTAAAATGTCATGCTCTATCTGAATCACAAAAGAAAAAATTTGGGTACAGTGTCCCTTTAAGGCATGTATGGAAGAGGAAGTGGTATTCAGATATAATAATACATTATGAATTAATTGATAAGCCTAGCTAGATAGAATGGACCTTAAGGAGTGGGCTGACTAGTAACAAAGGTCATTGTAAAATTTAAGGGTTAACCCCTCTCTAAAGTTTTTTTTCTTTTAAGAGAAAAAAACATATAGGGGAAAAGAATATTTAAATGAATTTTTATGACTTTGAATTTGTTTAAAAATAATTACAAGAATTTGTAAATCAGATGAACTTGATACAAGATTGTAATGTGGTGTTGCAAAATATGCAAATTGTATATTTTGATATTGTGTTTGATACTTGATACTAAAATACAGTTACGTTGTTCAAGACTGAGAACGATTGCGGTTGAAAGGTCATTTCTGTCACAAGCGGGTATCTTGCTACATGTAAGTAAAGTGTTTGTAAAGAGAACTGGGCAGTACAAAAAGGCTGAGATGTGGACTACATGCAGACCTCCAGCTGTGGCCCTCAGCACCACTGAGACATTTGTTACAAAAAAAAACAGTTCCACACTTCTCATTAACTGATCAAACACTTGCCAGCATGGAGAAAAATCGCACAAAATCGTTAGTGGCTTTTTTAAGCATTATAATGTAATGTAGGGGTTCCTCCTTCATATCCAGAACACTTCATAGCTAGTTAAACAGTGTTCAAGCTAAAATGTACCTTTCTAAAATGTTTTGAGGGACCTCACAGTGCTGACAAGACTTCTTAGATAATCTCGCCAGACAGCTTTAGATCACAGGGCCCCTGGTAATTGCGCTTATGTATTTATGCCAGATATTGTGAATTTCAATAGTATATATTGTGAAATTAAATAGCATTCTTTTGTAATTTTAATGAAAATGTGAATATAATTTTATTTTGAAGCGATACCTTTAGCATAAGAATATGTATAATGTAATGTGGCCCCTGACCAATCCGTTCTATAGATAAATGTCCTCTTTACAAAAGTGTTTAGTCAACTCTACTTTACAAAATCTTTGAAAGGCAATACAATAACTTAGTATATTCATCGGCTGTGTTCAGCTCAGGATTGGCAGCACATTGCCAATCTAGAGCTGGCTTTAACTATGTGTTTAACCTCTTTACTTCATAGTTATAGTTAAGCAATAATGTAATAAGAAAATGCTCTTATGCATTAACACATTTTCTTATTCCTACTTTGGGGTTTATTTATCACAAGATAAATGCCCAAATCGGTTGAGGCTTGCTCATTTGAGCCTGCAACTGATATTTATGAAGCAGTGGTTTAAACCTCTGCTTCCTAAACCCTCTCCACCAACTTAGAGTTAGACTTATACGACCATGGTGATTGACAACCCCTACTCTTGTGCAATTGGTTGCTCAGGTGATGCTAAATATGGGGAACAATTGTGCCCCCACAAAATGTAATGAAATACGGACAGGTTTTACAACATGTGAACTTTGTTCGCAACTTGAAATACTTTACAAAATAGCTGTGTTATAGAAATTTGAGGGGAGAGGGATTTGTTTTCAGTGGTTCAGCAAAGATTCAACTGTTTGAAGAAAAAAACAACAAAAACAGGGGTTTACTTAGGTAGGAGATTTGGTCACCCTCATGTTACTAAACTGTACTAATGCCAATGGCATATGTTCAGTTTAATGAATCCGACCATCTGCCTTGCGTTCCTTATCAAAAGAAGAATCAACAGGAATCTTTCCTTTACAAGTTTTACCGTTGCTCTGTAAGGGAGGGTGTGTTTGCAAAGAAACATTTTCAAACTCTTAAATCAACATGTGCTTCTCTTTGTTACTTGAGTCAGTGTTGGCGGTTGCTAAATTTGGCGGGGGACCAAGAACATTGACAGCTGAGACTACCACATGTGGATTATGGCCTGAGAGCTGTGCTGTTGATAAGGAAGCATACAAAAGCTAGGGTTTATCTATTATAGTATGACAAGGAAGACATTGAGAGTAACAAATGACACAACATTCTGCATTATATATGCTACATCGTATGAGGTGGATAACAGCCAGCTTTATTCCCTGTTGACTGACAAAACAACAAACCTTTGTTTGCACAGTTTTTTTTTTATTTAATCAGAGGCTTCAGATAAATTGATTTTCCTATGTTTCCTAAAAACAGTTGTAGTGAATGTTGAAGTAATAGGTGGTAAGCATTTATTTGTATTATTTTTATGTGTTATTTTGGGGTAATAGTAAGGTTATGATTTGTAATGATGATGTTTTGTTAGTTCCCATTGCAACCAAAGAATGCCTGACTCAAGCATATATTTTTCAGTGTGTGGCCCTGAAGTAAGCTAGTGTGCTTAACCCTCTTCCATGGTTACAACCATTGCTGATGGGATTTTTCTTTTTCTAGAAAAATAATCTAAAATATAGAACAGTTATTTGTTCATTAATATGACCCTTTAATTATTCACCATTTAGCAATGTAGCTGGATGACCTTATTATTCTCTGAGAATATCATTTTACTTTATCACAACTACTACTTGATAAGCCTGCCCAGAGGGCAGTCTATGAGGCCTATTTATTAAAGGTCTTTCGGACCTGATCCAACAGTGCGGATCAGGTCCGACAGACCTCGCTGAATGCGGAGAGCAATTCGCTCTCAGTATTCAGCATTGCACCAGCAGCTCTTGTGAGCTGCTGGTGCAACGCCGCCCCCTGCAGATTTGCGGCCAATCGGCTGCCAGCAGGGGGGTGTCAATCAACCCGATCATACTCGATCGGGTTGAATTGTGGCGAACTCTGTCCGCTTGCTCGATCGGGTTGAATTGTGGCAAACTCTGTCCGCTGGGGTACCTTGAATTCAAACTTCAGTGTGTGGCAGACAATTGCATGAAGAGGAACCTCCACGCCTTCACTGAGGACCGCCGCCACCGCCGAGGACCGCCGCCGCTTATGACTGCCGCCGAGGATCGTCACATTTGGGAAGACAGCTCCGGACCTCTGTGTCGCCTTCGCTGTGTATGAAGATGTTGGACCCGCCTGGAAGAAGACCTCCATTGGACTTCTGAAACAATTTCTACTTGTCTTATGTTCATTTATATGGTATATTTTATTCAGTTATCTACACCTCCATTAGTGTTCTGCATTTTTAATGCAGCAATACAGCAAGTCCAGCAACATTGTACATAAGATGCATTGCATAAGGTGAACTACAAAATGCAAAAGTCCAAGTGTTTTCTAGCACAGCCCCAAACATCATCAGGGCTTTCACAGTGCATAGTCAAACCAGTCTACTTTAAAGTTATGGTGAGTAAAAAATATGAAAAAACAATTCCTCCAATGTGAGTATAGTGACACTTAATAAATCATTGTATAGCCTGTACATTCGTCCACAGGAAACCTTAACTACCAGTGTTTTTCACTGGAGCAGAGGACTCTGGGTAAGAATAACCACAAATACGCGTATTTGTGGCAAGTCTGATTCGCCTTATTTATCAAAGGCTACAGACCGGCAAAAGTAGAATTTTGTGACGTAACATATGATCTGCCGGTCTTAGTCCGACACAGATCGATGTTTACGTCACTACAGATGTTCCAAATGCAAATTCGGCACTATCTGAATACTTTTGCTAGTTATCAAAATTCTACCAGGTACGCTCGGCACTATTCCGGCCCAGCGTACCTGGTTTTCAATCCGCCACCCTGGAGGCGGCGGATGCCATAGGAATGAATGGGAGTCTGAAAGCAGCGAAAGCTTATGTTCGCTACTGCCCGATATCCCATTGATTCCTATGGGAGAATAAAAGTTATGCTTACACCTAACACCCTAACATAAGCCCCGAGTCTAAACACCCCTAATCTGCCGCCCCCGACATCACCGCCACCTACTTTATACTTATTAACCCCTAATCTGCCGCCCCAACACCGCCGCCACCTACATTACACTTATTAACCCCTAATCTACCGTCCCCAACGTCGCCGCCACTATATTAAATTTATTAACCCCTAAACCTAAGTCTAACCCTAACACCCCCTAACTTAAATCTAATTTAAATAAATCTAAATAAAATTCCTATCATTACCTAAATAATTCCTATTTAAAATTATATACTTACCTATAAAATAAACCCTAAGATAGCTACAATATAACTAATAGTTACATCGTTGCTATCTTAGGGTTTATTTTTATTTTACAGGCAACTTTGTATTTATTTTAACTACGTTGAATAGTTACTAAATAGTTATTAACTATTTAATAACTACCTAGCTAAAATAAATACAAAAGTACCTGTAAAATAAAACCTAACCTAAGTTATAACAAAAACATACTGATATATACTAAGTGTATTTCTTTCATGTAATTAGCAAGAGTCCATGAGCTAGTGACGTATGGGATATACATTCCTACCAGGAGGGGCAAAGTTTCCCAAACCTTAAAATGCCTATAAATACACCCCTCACCACACCCACAATTCAGTTTTTACAAACTTTGCCTCCCGTGGAGGTGGTGAAGTAAGTTTGTGCTTAAGATTCTTCGTTGATATGCGCTTCGCAACAGGTTGAAGCCCGGTTTTCCTCTCAAAGTGCAGTGAATGTCAGAGAGACGTGAAGAGAGTATTGCCTATTTGAATACAATGGTCTACCTCTAGGGGATCTATTTCATAGGTTCTCTGTTATCGGTCGTAGAGATTTCTTCTCCTACCTCCCTTTTCAGATCGACGATATATTCTTATATACCATTACCTCTACTGATTCTCGTTTCAGTACTGGTTTGGCTATCTGCTATATGTAGAGGAGTGTCCTGGGGTAAGTAAGTCTTATTTTTTGTGACACTCCACGCTATGGTTGGGCACTTTATATGTAAAGTTCTAAATATATGTCTATAAACTTATATTTGCCTTGATTCAGGATAATCAGTATTCCTTTTTAAATACAGACTGTCAGTTTCATTATTGGGATAATGCATTTATCTATTTTTTCTTACCTTGAAAAATTTTAATTTGACCATTTTTTCCTGCATGCTGTTAGGCTCACGGGGGGCAGAAAATGTTTCTTTTTATTACGTCATTTTTGGCGTAAACTTTTTTGGTGCTAAAAATTTTGTCATTTCTGGTGACGTAATTTACGCCGGAAGTTGTATTCTGTTATGCATGCGTATTCAGACATTTTTTTGCGGCAAAAAAATGTGGGCGTCTTTTTTACTCACATTATTTAAACATTTCTTTTTCTTTGCTTCTGGTTCTAGAAGCTTATTTTTTGCATTATTTCCCATTCCTGAAACTGTCATTTAAGGAATTTGATAATTTTGCTTTATATGTTGTTTTTTCTATTACATATTGCAAGATGTCTCACCCTGACCCTGGATCTAAATCCACTAATGGACAGACGCTGCCTGATGCTGGTTCTACCAAAGTTAAATGTATATGTTGTAAACTTGTGGTAACTGTTCCTCCAGCTGTAGTTTGTGAAAGCTGTCATGATAAACTTTCCAATGCAGATTGTGTTTCCATTAGTAATAATCCTTTACCTGTTGTTGTTCCTTCAACATCTATTGTTCAGGATGTTCCTGTTAATGTTAAAGAATTTGTTTCTAATTCTATTAGGAAGGCTCTGTCTGTTATTCCTCCTTCCAGTAAACGTAAAAGGTTTTTCAAAACTTCTCATACTTCAGATGAATTTTTATGTGACCGCCATCATTCTGACTTATCTGTTTCTGATGAGGTTTTTTTCTGGTTCAGAAGATTCTACTTCAGATATTGATACTGATAAATCTTCATATTTATTTAAGATGGAGTTTATTCGTTCATTACTTAAAGAAGTTTTGATTGCTTTAGATATGGAGGAGTCTAGTCCTCTTGATACTAAAACTGCTAAACGTTTAAATTCGGTTTATAAACCTCATGTGTTAATTCCGGAAGTTTTTCCAGTTCCTGATGCTATCTCAGATGTGATTGCTAGGGAATGGGATAGTCTGGGTACTTCATTTACTCCTTCTCCAAAGTTTAAGAATTTGTACCCTGTGCCATCTGATAGATTGGAGTTTTGGGATAAAATCCCTAAAGTCGATGGGGCTATCTCTACTCTTGTCAAACGTACTGCTATTCCTACGGCAGATAGCACTTTGTTTAAAGATCCTTTAGATAGGAAAATTTAATCTTTTTTAAGAAAAGCTTATTTATGTTCAGGTAATCTACTAAGACCTGCTATCTCTTTGGCTGATGTTGCAGCAGCTTCAACTTTCTGGTTGGAGGCTTTAGCGCAACAAGTGACAGATCATAATACATATAGCATTGTTAAACTTCTTCAACATGCTAATAACTTTGTCTGTGATGCCATTTTTTATATCATTAGAGTTGATGTCCGGTATATGTCTTTAGCTATTTTAGCTAGTCGAGCTTCATGGCTTAAATCCTGGAATGTAGATATGACTTCTAAGTCAACTTTGCTTTCTCTCTCTTTCCAAGGTAATAAGTTGTTTGGTTCTCAGTTGGATTCTATAATTTCAACTGTTACTGGAGGGAAGGGTGCCTTTTTGCCTCAGGGCAAAAAATCGAAAGGTAATTACAGGGCTGCTAATCGTTTTCGTTCCTTTCGTCAGAATAAGGAGCAGAAGTCCGATCCTTCCCCTAAAGGAACAGTTTCCGGTTGGAAACCTAATCCAGTCTGGAATAAATCCAAGCCTTCTAGAAAGTCAAAACCAGCTCCTAAATCCGCATGAAGGTGCGGCCCTCATCCCAGCGCAGCTGGTAGGGGGCAGGTTTCGATTTTTCAAAGAGGTTTGGATCAATTCGGTTCACAATCTTTGGATTCAGAACATTGTTTCGCAAGGGTACAGAATAGGTTTCAAAGTAAGACCGCCTGTGAGAAGATTCTTTCTCTCACGCATTCCAGTCAATCCAGTGAAGGCTCAGGCGTTTCTGAAATGTGTTTCAGACCTAGAGTTAGCTGGGGTAATTATACCAGTTCCAGTTCTGGAACAAGGTCTGGGGTTTTATTCAAATCTATTCATCGTTCCAAAGAAAGAGAATTCTTTCAGACCAGTTCTGGACCTAAAGATATTGAATCATTATGTAAGGATACCAACATTCAAAATGGTGACTATAAGAACTATTCTGCCTTTTGTTCAGCAAGGGCATTATATGTCTACAATAGACTTACAGGATGCATACCTGCATATTCCAATTCATCCAGATCACTATCAGTTTCTGAGATTCTCTTTTCTAGACAAGCATTACCAGTTTATTGCTCTTCCATTTGGTCTAGCAACAGCACCAAGGATCTTTTCGAAGGTTCTCGGTGCCCTTCTCTCTGTAATCAGAGAACAGGGTATTGCGGTATTTCCTTATTTGGACGATATCTTGGTACTTGCTCAGTCTTCACATTCTGCAGAATCTCATACGAATCAACTTGTGTTTTTTCTTCAAAGTCATGGTTGGAGGATCAATTACCAAAGAGTTCCTTGATTCCTCAGACAAGGGTAACCTTTTTAGGTTTCCAAATAGATTCAGTGTCCATGACTTTGTCTCTAACAGAAAAGAGACGTCTGAAATTGGTTTCAGCCTGTCAAAGCCTTCAGTCTCAATCGTTCCCTTCGGTAGCATTATGCATGGAGATTTTAGGTCTCATGACTGCTGCATCGGACTCGATCCCTTTTGCTCGTTTTCACACGAGACCACTCCAGCTTTGTATGCTGAACCAGTGGTGCAGGGATTATACAAGGATATCACAAATAATATCCTTAAATCCCAATGTTCGATCATCTCTAACTTGGTGGATGGATCACCATTGTTTAATTCAAGGGGCCTCTTTTGTTTGTCCAACCTGGACTGTGATCTCAACAGATGCGAGCCTATCAGGTTGGGGAGCTGTATGGGGATCTCTGACAGCGCAAGGGGTTTGGGAATCTCAGGAGGCGAGATTACCAATCAACATTTTGGAACTCCGTGCGATTTTCAGAGCTCTTCAATTTTGGCCTCTTCTGAAGAGAGAATCGTTTATTTGTTTTCAAACAGACAATGTCACGACCGTGGCATATGTCAATCATCAAGGTGGGACTCACAGTCCTCAAGCTATGAAAGAAGTATCTCGGATACTTGTATGGGCGGTTCACATCCCAGGTGTAGACAATTGGGAAGCGGATTATCTCAGTCTCCAGACGTTACATCCGGGCGAATGGTCTCTTCATCCAGAGATTTTCCTCAGATTGTTCGAATCTGGGGTCTTCCAGAAATAGATCTGATGGCCTCTCATCTGAACAAGAAACTTCCCAGGTATCTGTCCAGATCCCGGGATCCTCAGGCGGAAGCAGTGGATGCGTTGTCAATTCCTTGGAATTATCATCCTGCTTATATCTTTCCGCCTCTAGTTCTTCTTCCGAAAGTAATCTCCAAAATTCTAATGGAGCGCTCACTTGTACTGCTGGTGGCTCCAGCATGGCCTCACAGGTTTTGGTTTGCGGATCTCATTCAGATGGCCAGTTGCCAACCTTGGACACTTCCGTTAAGGCCAGACCTTCTATCTCAAGGCCCTTTTTTTCCATCAGGATCTCAAATCATTAAATTTGAAGGTATGGAGATTGAACGCTTGATACTTAGTCATAGAGGTTTCTCTGACTCAGTGATTAATACTATGTTACAGGCTCGTAAATCTGTATCTAGGAAAATTTATTATCGAGTTTGGAAGACTTACATCTCTTGGTATTCTTCTCATAAATTCTCCTGGCATTCTTTCAGAATTCCTAGAATTTTACAATTTCTTCAGGATGGTTTGGATAAAGGTTTGTCTGCAAGTTCTTTGAAAGGACAAATATCTGCTCTTTCTGTTCTTTTTCACAGAAAGATTGCTAATCTTCCTGATATTCATTGTTTTGTACAGGCTTTGGTCTGTATCAAACCCGTCATTAAGCCAATCTCTCCTCCTTGGAGTCTTAATTTGGTTTTGTCAGCTTTACAGGCTCCTCCGTTTGAGCCTATGCATTCTCTGGACATTAAATTACTTTCTTGGAAAGTACTGTTCCTTTTGGCCATCTCTTCTGCTAGAAGAGTTTCTGAGTTATCTGCTCTTTCTTGTGAATCTCCTTTTCTGATTTTTCATCAGGATAAGGCAGTGTTGCGGACTTCATTTCAATTTTTACCTAAGGTTGTGAATTCTAACAACATTAGTAGAGAAATTGTTATCCCTTCATTATGTCCTAATCCTAAGAATTCTAAGGAGAGATTGTTAAATTCTTCGGATGTAGTTAGAGCTTTGAAATATTATGTTGAAGCTACTAAAGATTTTAGAAAGACTTCTAGTCTCTTTGTTATCTTTTCTGGTTCCAGGAAAGGTCAAAAGGCTTCAGCCATTTCTTTGGCGTCTTGGTTAAAGTCTTTGATTCATCATGCTTATGTAGAGTCAGGTAAGTCCCCGCCTCAAAGAATTATGGCTCATTCTACTAGGCCAGTTTCTACTTCCTGGGCTTTTAGGAATGAAGCTTCTGTTGATCAGATTTGCAAAGCAGCAACTTGGTCTTCTTTGCATACTTTTACTAAATTCTACCATTTTGATGTGTTTTCTTCTTCTGAAGCAGTTTTTGGTAGAAAAGTACTTCAGGCAGCTGTTTCTGTTTGATTCGTCTGCTTATAATTTCAGTTTTTTTCATTATAAAGATTAAAACTTTTGTTTTGGGTTGTGGATTATTTTTTTCAGCGGAATTGGCTGTCTTTATTTTATCCCTCCCTCTCTAGTGACTCTTGCGTGGAAGTTCCACATCTTGGGTATCTGCTATCCCATACGTCACTAGCTCATGGACTCTTGCTAATTACATGAAAGAAAACATAATTTATGTAAGAACTTACCTGATAAATTAATTTCTTTCATATTAGCAAGAGTCCATGAGGCCCACCCTTTTTTGTGGTGGTTATTATTTTTTTGTATAAAGCACAATTATTCCAATTCCTTATTTTTTTGATGCTTTCGCTCCTTTATCACCTCACTTCTTGGCTATTCGTTAAACTGAATTGTGGGTGTGGTGAGGGGTGTATTTATAGGCATTTTAAGGTTTGGGAAACTTTGCCCCTCCTGGTAGGAATGTATATCCCATATGTCACTAGCTCATGGACTCTTGCTAATATGAAAGAAATTAATTTATCAGGTAAGTTCTTACATAAATTATGTTTTCTATGTATACTAGCATGGGAAAAACAAATGCTGAATACTGAATTTCACAGAGGAAAAAGTTAACAAAAGTTACTTTTCTGTGAATTTTGAGCAAACTTCACTTTTGTACAGATAGCGAGATAAGTCAGTGAGGCCAGCTTGTGTAATACTCTTAGAGCATTTTATGAGAATTGTGACAGGGCTTCTGACATACCCTGGAACTACCCTGTTCCTCCCCCTTTCTGAAGTTGTCAATTTTATTTTAAAATAGAACAAATACAAAGTTGCAGTAATTACAAAAGTAATTTGTAAAAGATACGCAAAAACATAGTACCACCACCACTGACATCTCATAATAGCTATCATGTGTAATCATCATGTAAATATGCTAGTTTCCACAAGAGAGTGCTGTAAAATATATCAAGAATTGCAAATAATGTTGTCACTGAGCACAAAATATCGATCAATAATCAATGAATACAAAAAAGCACTCCACAGAAGTGTACAAATTGTGATTTTAATTTGCTAAATTAACACAGAACATTTCAAAGCATAAACAGAATGTGTGAAATTATTGCTGTATACAGAATCAAAATGCATTAAAATACAAAATAGAAAGTGCAAAGATTAAATTTAATAAAACTTAAAGGACCCAATCTGAAGTGTAAAGTAATATAAAATATAAAGTACAAAGTATAAATGTAAAACAACGCTCATGTTATACAGCTCTATATTGCACTGGGCTTGCCTCTCCTTCACATACAGAAATGCAGAGAACACCCCTTAGAGAAGTATAGCAAAATCTGCCTGTCTAGAATATTGTGAGATATCTCACAGTACTGGATGATCATTTTAGATCATCTTATCTGAGCAGAGAGCTTTATATGAGACATCTCTCATCAATCTGGGACTTTCAGTTTCTGCCCTTTTTCTTAAAGCATTCAGAGAGTTTAACTCCTGTGAAGTCTGCACTATAATTTCTTTGCAAGCAGGAGAATCTTTGATCACCAAGCCCTACATCACAAAAGAAACATTTAGGATTTCATGTCCTTTTTCCATGCCATTGCAAAACTACTTGAAAACCCTGGTGAGCACACTTATCTTGCCTCCCTTTGTAGCCCATTGGGGTGAGCTGTAAATATATTAGTACTCTTATCTAAACAATTACTGTCTAGTTAGTGCTGCAGAATCTGTTGGCGCTCTTCAAATACCTGATAATAATAATAATAATAATAGTATAGTAACAAGTTTAGGCAATTAGCAGCATTTAGAAGGAAACTTTGATTGCAGAATTTGCTTTTCAGCCTCTCTAGGAAGCTTGTCAAAAGCACAGTTTTTACAAAAAAACAAAAGGTGTTTAATTACCAGACACGTATTACCACTGACTGTATACATACAGATATATACAATATAAATGAATCAGGAGACACTAGTAATGCTGTGCATAATCTCTAATGAAGTGTGGGTTTTAAACATACAAGAGTGTATTGCACCCTTCATCAATAAACTCAACATTTTCTTTCTAACCACCTCTACAATATGTTTTCTTATATAAAGCACTGGGACAAATAAAGTTTGTTGTATTATCATATGTACTGTTGCAGTGGGTATGGGACAAGTTAATAGAGTCACATTGTAAAATAAAAACAAAATACTTAATTTATATACTTTTTTTTTTTTTTTACAGCAAATACACTTTAGATTCAGAGTGTTTGTCTTTCTTTTTTTTTTTTTTTTTTTTCCCAATCAGGCTCTTTTAATGAGGGCCGAGGACAATATTCCCATGCAAGATCTCTAGGGGGGAAACTTTGTTCTACAGGTAAAGCCTAACAAGATGATTGTGTCCTCTGAAATGAGTTAGACCACCTGGCATTCCAAGACAATATAAATAACCCTCCCTTCTGTCAGTGGAGCAGAAAAACTCTCAGTCCCACCCACCATAACTGCAACTTGATCAGCCTTAAATTGCTTGTCAAGTAAGGAGAGGGGAAATGACTACAGGCAGGAAATTACATCTGTCCTGAATTTGATTTAGGAAACAAAAAAGCCTTGAGAAAATGAACTTGTCAGAACCTTGGTGTTAGATTATCTTGCATAAAGGGCTTGCATAAACACACTCCTGCTAAGGTACACAGCAGTTTATGGTGTATGACTGGGAAGTACTCTGCAATTTATTATATTATTTTAATCTATTTGTGATCCTTAGAAAATGTATGGAATATATTTTTAATGAAACTTTTTACAACTGAGTAGTTTTATTCGAGTTCTCTGTTTATATAAAAGCTTAAACTTTAAGAGGAGATTTTACAGCAGGGGTGTCCCACATGTTTTGTTTTACATGAGGAACCTAACCATTTTTTAAACCATTTAGAAGGTTGGTGTGCCCTTCCGGCTGAAGTGGAAGTTAAGAAGCAGCGGTCCTAAGAATACGATCGGGCTGATTAACACCCCTGAATCTGCAGGGGGTGGTATTGCACCAGCAGTTCACAAGACATGATCCGCTATATCGGATCATGTCCGTCCGCACATTAATAAATGGACCCCAGTATGTCTTGATGAAAAAGCTTAAAATAAACATTTTGGCTAGATATTCAACTGTTTTTGGCTTGCACTGCCCAGATATTTGTTTGGAAATAATGGTGTAGTAATGCACTGCCGTTATCATCCCTGTTATCATATTAGTCACCACATTTTTTCCCTTCATGTACACAGCAGCACTAATTTATCCATGGTTCAAACACACAGAATATTCACATACCTATGAACTTTCAGTATAAGCTGCTCGTGAGAACGGCCAATTCTGCAACAATCTGTCTAGAGCTGTGGCAAAAAGGACGTTCTAGAGCTAATTATTCCGGAATTGTATGGTTCACTATGCAGATACCGGAGCATCAGCAGTCTATACTTGTTGCATATAACACCGCAGGCTACTGACTGAATGCAGGAGCCTGTGTAGTACAAAGCAAACTATTTTATAGTAGTTTTATCCTTGCTTTGTTGTCACCTTTTAATCACTGTACTCTTTCATCACCCTTATACCTCATCAGACTCTATATGCACTTTTATCTTTTTCCTACATATGACATCTGGTTTAGTACAGACTATCTATGAGTGTCCAGATTATGCATAGAGTACCATGAGTAGGGTTTATGTAGGTTCATTTTTTAAAGTGTTTCTGACTGTTGTCTCTTTTGAAGTGTTAATATAATGAATTAAGTTCCAAAATCTATTGCTGCCAAACTGATGCAAATTAACTTGGTGGTGTCAGCTTCCTTTAATAAAACATCCAGCCTGTGAAAAGATTGAATCTATCCCGTTGTATGACTTGGAGCAGACAAACTACTGCAGAAAATATAGCGTTCTAGATTGCAAGTGATGCACCAACATTAGAGCTTGATATTAAAATATCGTACCTGCACTAACTTGCACTCATATTGCAAGCTGAAAGCAAACGCGAGCGCAAACTAAATTTGTGCTTGTTGGGTTAGCACCAAACACAACATAAATACATTAAAATTAAGTGTTACACTTATATATACACTATCTGATAAAAAATATTCATATAACTATTAAAAAAAAGTTATAAAGGTTAAAAGGTATTTAGTAAATGACAAAGTATTTGAATGGAAAGGGCTATAATATAAATACATACATAACATGTCTAAATATGTGTATATATGCATGATATATACATATGTATATATGTGTATGCGTATACATAGGTATTTATGTTCCTATGTGCTTTAATGTATATACATACATATATACCCATATAAACACATACATACACATTTATACACATATAGACATACATATATATATACCGTAGTTTGTAACTCTTTCCACTCAAATACCGGCAAAGTATACCTGCTGTAGTTAGCATATCGATGATGAATCCGACTTCCTCCAATTGTTGCGTTGCCCCACGAGCTGGACTCCAAAGGGGGCACGCAACGATTGGAGGAAGCCGGATTCGTCATTGTTGTGCTAACTACAGCAGCATAAAGGAAAGGTAAGTATTTTAAAAAAGAAGCTTCAATGTAAAGTTTAATGAATGAAAGTGCCCCTGTTTTTAAGAGTATTGTTAGACACCGGACACTTATTCATTAAACTTTACATTCTCTTTAATAATGTGTTTTACTGTGTATGTACTATAAATAATTTACATTCTAATGTTTTTCACATAGGGAAAATTGTTCTATGTATTTTTAAATATATATTCCTATATATGTCTGTATATATCTACACCTATATATATTCATATAAATATATAGGTATCGATATATATATATTTTGGTTAGGGAATGCTATTGGAACGCATGGCTTGTGTTCCAAAAAGGGTAATTTTGGCGTCACTGAGTGCATACACAGGTGTATGATATATTTGTTTTCTCACTTGCCTATTTAAGTTTGAGTGTGATTATTTGTTGCTATACTGATGAGGGGGAAGTTGTCCCCGAAAACGTTTCATTAAATTTAAAATCTTTCTTTCTAAAAACATTAAATTTGAAATCTTTCTTTCTAAAGACCTGAGAGTGCATTTTCTTTGTGGAATATTCTATGCATTTATGCACCCAGGCACATGTCCTTAGGAGGGTAATCCTGTAGAGTGGACTTTCATTATATATATATTTATATATATATATATATATATATATATATATATATATATATATATATACACATAGCTACATAGAAATACTTATTTAAAAATAAATAGAACATTTTCTTCTATGTGAAGTGCATTAGAATTGAAAATATTCATAACTACCTTCGGGTTTGCTTGTCGGATTTGTGCACAAGCTATAAGTGTTAGGTTTTTTTCAGTTAAAGTTGTCACAATATCTGAAGTCCTGAAATTAGCATGCATTGGCTTTCACTCGCACACATTTTACTTTCAGCTTGTGATATGTGCTTATGTGCACATGCAAAAGAGCTAAATAGTGCGCCATTTGTAATCTGACCCAGTATGAGGTTACAAATATGAGCATTTCAGAGCATACAGGGTCTAGACTGAGCTAATGAAGACATAAATGAAAATGAAACATGGTCAATTTTATAAAATTAATTGTAGGGCACTCATGCGTTTATTAAACATTCCAGGTAGAAAATAATTATAGAATGTGCCATTCTCAGACTAAACAGTTTAGAGTACATTTTCTAAAATAAACATCATACAAGAAAAAGCTGATTTCAGTGACCTTTATATATTTGACCCTCTGTCAGTCACAAAATATAACATACAAATGATCCCACTTCATAATACTAAGGACTTTGTTGTTTTGAGCGGGTATAAAAGATTAATGGGTCATTTTAATACAAAACTTACATGTTATAATTTGTTTACACGCATCATTTTTGCATTACCAACCCTAGATAACTATAGAGTTGATCACAATACTTTAAAAAATTGTTATCTAATTATTTTTCTATAAAACTCGTCTTTAAAGTCTGTGGGGATTATGTAGATAAATCATCTGATTCAATTGCTATGTGTTTAACCTCTGCATGGAGCATAAACACATAGGTAAAGCCCTTCTTTGAGAACTGCAATCCTTGCAGTTCTCAAAGCAGGACTCAGGCAGAAAGCCAACAAGGAATATCAATTGCAGAATCCCAACGATCACTGGAACCAGCAAGGACTGAAACACTGGTGATTAGCCACTTTATTGAGTCCTGCGCCATTTTGTTTCCTGTGTGTTATTTTATTCTACCACAAACCAAGACATGGCTCAGACCCAAACATTCCTGCAATCTGACAGTACTGCATTAGCACAAAACAATTCCCATTGAAGTCTCAGTTTCTATTCCTCAGGGCAAAGATAAAACCAATTCAACACATTTCAGCTTGGCAAACCCCTATTGTCCACTGTTTAAAGACAGTAATGATATCTTTTGTTTCCAATTTAAAGAAGTGGATTAAGGATGAGACTATACATGAAAGGAGAAGGAATAAATCAGGTTTTGCTTTTATAGTTAAAAAAGAAAAATGCATTGCAATTTATTTAAAACATTGGCTGTGTCGGGCTGGGTGTAATATGAATAATGCCTCTAACACAAGAAAGCTCAGAGCAGTTTTTCAGTGCAAAAGATTTCATTCATTAAACCTAACTCAATACAGATTTTGACGAAAGCTCTCATGTTTCCTCTAGTGCTTTTAGTTAAATGCAAAGATCCTGCATTTATCTATGGAAAAGTGTTTTTTATTATATTGTAAATGCACTTTACATTGCAGCTAGGAACAAGTGCACAACATATACCCATTTTTGACTAAAACATGCAGATTTTAAGATGTTAAATGACAAAACTTATATCAGTACACCTTCAGAATAATAAATATGCCTACCACCCAGTATTTCAACAGCTCAGCTCAATGTAACGATAACGATAGAGAATTAACATAGAAATAATGGCCTTGCTATGGTAAAACTGCTTATATTTGTGTAGGAGTCACATTTTAAATAAATTATATTTAAACAAAGTAGTTTCTGAGTTACATAATTAATTATGAAAATATATATGCTAATTAGTTATTATTTTTACACAAAAAGAGGAAACCTTAACATTGGCCTATTAATTAACAATATATAAGTCACATACACCTAGATTACAAGTCATTTCAGCGTTAAAACAGCACTGCAGCCATTACAATCTTGTCAGTATAGCTGTCCTGCTAGCCTTTTAGGCTGCAAATCTGTTACATAAAACGCCCCCCACATCGCAATAAACTAATTTAAACTAGTAACCCCCAAACCTAATGCCCCCCTAACTTTAGATTAAAATTACAATTTCCCTATCTTAAACTAAATTAAAACTTACCTGTCAAATTCAAAAAACTAAATTTAAATTAATATAACTAATAAACTAAAATTAAACTAACTACCAATTAAAGAAAACTAAAATGCACATTAAAAAAACACTACTCTAACTAGACTAAATTACAAAAAATAACAAACACTAAATTACGAAAAAATAACAAACAAAATTATCCAAAATAAAAAAGAATTACACCTAATCTAATATCCCTATCAAAATAAAATAGGCCACCCAAAATAAAAAAAAACCTAGTTTACAATAAACTACCAATAGGACCTTTTGTAGGGCATTGCCATAAATTAAACAGCTCTTTTACCTGTAAAAAAAATACAAAGACCCCCCAACAGAAAAACCCACCACCCAACCAACCCCCCAAAATAAAAAACCTAACTTTAACAAAAGCCTAAGCTACCCATTGCGCTGAAAAGGGCATTTGTATGGGCATTGCCCTTAAAAGGGCATTTAGCTCTTTTACAAAAAGCCCAAACCATAAACTAGAAAAAAACACCCAAAAAAAAACACCTTAAAAAAACCTATCACTAACTCCCGAAGATCCACTTACAGTTTTTTAAGTTCCGCTTGAACAATTTTCATCCAGGATGCAAAGTCCTCATCCAAGAGGCGAGAAGTCTTCATCTAAGCGGCCTCTTCTATCTTCATTCAGGCAGCGAAGTCCTCATCCAGGTGGCGTGAAGTCTTCATCCAAGCGGCCTCTTCTATCTTCATCCACGTGGAGCGGAGCGGATCCATCCTGAAAACATCTGGCGTGGAGTATCCTCTTCATATGGTCACCGCTGTACACTGAATCTTCAATGCAAGGTACGCGATTCAAGATGGTGTCCCTTGCATTCCTATTGGCTGATTTGATTTTGGAAATTCAAATCAGCCAATAGGATGAGAGCTACTGAAATCCTATTGGCTGTTCAAATCAGCCAATAGAATTTCATTAGCTCTCATCCTATTGGCTGATTTGAACAGCCAAAAGGATTTCAGTACCTCTAATCCTATTGGCTGATTTGAATTTCCAAAATCAAATCAGCCAATAGGAATGCAAGGGACGCCATTTTGAATCACGTATCTTGCATTGAAGATTCAGTATATGGTGGCAACCGTATAAAGAGGATGCTCCGCCCCGGATGTCTTCAGGATGGACCAGCTCCGCGCCACCGGGATGAAGATAGAAGATACCGCCTGGATGAAGATAGAAGAGGCCGTCTGGGTGAAGACTTCTCTCCACCTGGATAAGGACTTTGCCGCCTGGATGAAGATAGAAGAGGCTACTTGGATAAAGACTTCTCGCCGCCTGGATGAGGACTTCACCGCCTGGATGAAGATCATTCAAGCGGGACTTCCAAAACTGTAAGTGGATCTTCTAGGTTTAGTGATAGGTTTTTTCAAGGTTTTTTTTGGGTGGGTTTTTTTTTAGTTTAGGGTTTGGGCTTTTCATAAAAGAGCTAAATGACCTTTTCAGGGCAATGCAAAAAAGCTAAATGCCATTTTAAGGGCAATGCCCATACAAATGCCCTTTTCAGGGCAATGGTTAGCTTAGGTTTTTTTAGATAGTTTTTCTTATTTTGGGGGGTGGGGGCTTGTAAATGTTAGTGGGACTTTGTATTTTTTTTTTCAGTTAAAAGAGCTGTTTTACTTAGGGCAATGCCCTACAAAATGCCCTTTTAAGGGCTATTGGTAGTTTATTGTAGATTAGTTTTTTTATTTTGGGGTGTTTTTTTTAAATGGGTATTAGAATAGGAATATATATATATATATATATATATATATATATATATATATATATATAATATTTTATTATTTTTGATAATTTGTTTGTTATTTTGTGTAATGTTTATTTTTCGGTTTGTTGTGGGTTTTTATTTTTAGATAAGGGCTTGGGCATTTCATAAAAGAGGTGAATGCCCTTTTAAGGGCAGGAAAAATAGCTAAATGCAATTTAAGGGTAATGCCCATACAATTGTCTTTTCAGGGCAATGGGTAACATTATGTAGGTTTTTGTGGGTTTGGGGGTGGGGGTTTGTATACTGTTAGGGGGTCTTTGTTTTGTTTTGTAGCCCTAACTCTAGGACAATGCCCTACAAAAGGCCATTTTAAGGGCCCACAAAAGGCCCTTTTAAGGGCCCTTGGTAGTTTATTCTAGATTAGGCTTTTTTTATTAATTTTTTTTTTTTTTTTTTTAAATGGTATTGGAATAGGAATCATTTTTATTATTTTGGATAATTTCGTTTGTTATTTTTTGAAATGGTAGTTTTTTTTTATTTGTAGTAATTTTAGTGTTTTATTTCATAAGTAAGTTTGTATTTATTTTAACTAGGTAGTTAGTAAATAGTTAATAACTATTTACTAACTAGTCTACCTAGTTAAAATAAATACAAACTTAACTGTTAAATAAAAATAAAAACTAAGCTAGCTACAATATAACTATTAGTAATATTTTTAGTTATCCTAGGTTTTATTTCACAGGTAAGTATTTAGTTTTTAATAGGTATTATTTAGTTAATAACTGTAAGTTTAATTTAGCTCTATTTTTTAATTATGTTAAAGTTAGGGGGGGTTAGGTTTAGGGTTACGTTAGGGTTAGGTTTAGGGGTTAATATATAGTTTAATTTAGGTTGTTGCGATGTGGGGGGCTGGCAGTTTAGGGCTTAATAGGTTTATTTAGTGGCAGTGATGTGGGAGGCCAGAGGTTAAGGGGTTAATAACTTTATTTAGTGGCAGCGATGTCGGGGAGTGGCAGAATAGGGGTTAATAGATTTATTATAGTGTGGGCGATGTTGGGGTGCAGGGGAATTAGGGGTTAATAACTTTAGTGACAGCAATGTTGGGGTCAATAGCTTTATTTAGGTGGTGGCGATATCGTTAGTGGAAGATTAGGGGTTAATAACATTATGTAGGTGGCGGCGATGTTATGTTAAGGTGTTAGGTTTAAACATAACTTTTTTTTTCCCCATAGACATCGATGGGGCTGTGTTACGGAGATTTTCATTCCGTGATCACAGGTGTTAGGCATTTTTTTTTGCCCACTCTTCCATTAATGTCTATGGGGGAAGCATGCACAAGCACGTCAAAACAGCGCTTGTACTGTGTTCGGTATGGAGCTCAACGCAACCATATCGCACAAGCAGGTTGTTTGAAAACATGTAATGGCAGCACTATAGGGGGTTAAATAACACAACTTTTGTTGCGTTCATTAATTTCCCTATAGCGTGAATAACTCGTAATCTAGCTGATAGATAAGCATGTATGGTACTTAAAGGAATATATAAGGGTCAACACTGAAATGTTCATGGGTGCATTTAAGTTTTATATAGATGTATTTTTGCAATACAATTCCATTAACAAAAACGCTTCTAGTAAAAGATATTACAGTTTTTCAGCAGCATATGCACATATGCTCTGCGTATGGTTGACACCCAGCTGATATATTTGAGGTTCAGATTAAGGCTGAAAAAACCCAACAAGATTAAATATTGAAATAAAGATGCTATAATGGTGAAACTTCTTGTAGGTGTGTTGGAATCTAATTATAAACCATTTGTCATTTAAAATAATTCCTAGAAGCTTTAGTTCCTAATATATGCTGTATACTTGTTTATGCAAATATCTGCTATTTTTATCTCTAGCTCTGAGGGCCGTGCACAAGTATTCAAGCTCAAGGAGCTGGCAGTGGTGTGTATTTTGCCTGTAAAGACTTAAAAGGACACTAAAAACAATTTTTTCTTTCATGATTCCGATAGAGCATGCAATTTTAAGAAACTTTCTAATTTACTCCTATTAGCAATTTTCTTTGTTCTTTTGCTATCTTTATTTGAAAAGCAGGAATGTAAAGCTTAGGAGCTGGCCCATTTTTGCTTCAGCACCTGGGTAGCGCTTGCTGATTGATGCCATGAAGAAAAAGAAACATTTGCACCTCTGATAAAAATGTCAGTATAGACAGATGCTTGTATATATAATTGTTTATAATGAGCAAAATTCTGGATAACCAAAGGGCTCTATTTATATCTTAAAATATTATATTTTTCACATCATAGCTAAGTTAAAGTTGTTTAACCCCTTAACGACCAATGACGTATGGGGCACGTCCTGCAAAAAAATGCAGTTAACGACCGAGGACGTACCCCGTACGTCGTTTGTCTTTGAACGAGCTGGAAGTGATCCTGATCGCTTCCAGCCGCTTTCCTGTTATTGCAGTGATGCCTCGATATTGAGGCATCCTGCAATAACAGTTTTTAGCCATCCGATGCAAAGAGAGCCACTCTGTGGCCCTCTCTGCATCAGACATCGATGGTCGTGATCGTTGGTGGGTGGGAGCCGATGTGGGAGACGGGTGGGCGGCCCTCGATGGTGGGTTGACGTGAGACAGCTGCCAGTACCCACGATGGCACAAATAATGTAGAGAGGGAGGGTTAGAGAGCTGTTTGGGGGGGGGGGGGTAAGGAAGGTTGGGGGCTAGGGGGGGGGAGATCCTACACAGCATAATATTTTTTATTTTATTTTGAAATATATATATATATATATATATATATATAAATACCTTTTATTTTAGTACTGGTAGACGGTATATAACATGTGTGGGTACAGTAAATGATTAAGAGGAAAATTATAGCTAAATACAAACACAGCAGAAATGTAAAAATAGCCTTGGTCCCAAACGGTCAGAAAATGGAAAAGTGTTGTGGTCCTTAGAGGGTTAAGCTGATTTTGAATCTAACAGGGAGTGCATGTTTATTCATAACTGCTGCTTACTGCCTGATAAGAACAACTCCCACTGTTCTATTGGTGGATAAGGACACACCTCCACAGATCTGTTGCAGCATAGAAACATTTTTTTTTTTCAAAAATGTAAATTTTAAAGTATCCCTTTTTAGCCACACACTTATAAAAATGACTTTAATGTTCCTGAGATATCCAACATTTCCATTGCATCGCAGGTTTTCAAATTCCCTGGTTGTCAACTATTTAAAGGGACAATATCCTCCTTGAGGTTTCTAAAATAAAAGGTTTGTTATGTTTAGTAAACAACTTTACAATACACTTTCATTATTTATTTTACTCCCTTTTTTTGTAATTAAGCTCTGAAAATTGTGGATTTTCTATTTCTACAAGCTGGAAATGCTCACTGCAGACATTATAAGTCTAACCCAGCTACATATATTCCTAATTTGGCTCAGGAGATAACAACTGCAAAACAATGCTTTTTATACTAACATAATGAATGTGACTGGCATTGTGGGCTGCAGATTTAAGCCCTGATTGGCTTCTGCAAATGGTGGATTTGGCTATTGAAAAACAGTTGCAGCAAACCCAATGTTAATTTGTTTTAAAAGTGTTAGACTTGGCAGATATGCTATTCTGTAGCAAGACAAAAAAATGTAATTACAAGGTTTTTAATGTTCTTTAAGGATTATTTTATATTGCTTGCTAAATCATGCAAGTTAAATTATGACTTTATGGTCCCTTTTAAGGGTCCTTCTAGTGAAACCACTACATAAGTTAAACACATATTAAAAGTACTGCTTGGGACTCACAGCGGGCATTGCCATTAAGCAAATTAGTTGCACCACTTGCACAGCTGCATTGCATGGCTACTGCTACTGATTTTTTTTATATTAAAAGCTGTCTAAGAGTTTTAGCTACTTACTGTTTCTGTAAAAAGCAAGTTATTTTAACATGGAATATTTAAAGAAAACCTACTTTACCAAGTTGCTAAGTTTTGTACAAAATGTGCCATTAAAATAAATTTCTTGCAACAATAGCAGATGGCCCAGCAACCACGTGTGCTCGATTTCCTTGACTCTCTGTTAAGAATGCAAACAAAAGCTGTGTCTGGTTTACATGCCTCCTTGGTCTGAAATAAAGTTCAGCTCCTGGGAACAAAGTAAGGCACATTACCTCATCATTCAACCACCCACTCTAAACACATAATTACAGTAAATCCTGCCCTTTTCCCTCTGTCATCCATGAGTGGTGAAGTACAGGCTTGCAGTGCACTGCACAGATTTATAGACAAACAAGTTTACCATCTCAGTTTTGTTTGCTATTCAAAGCCCTTCAATGTAATGAAGTCTTAAGTGCTTGAGATACAATATTGATGCACGAATACATTTACATACTGTGTAACACTTTAACTGGAAATGTATTTTTATATATGCTGCATCATATGAATAGGGTCATGGGTCTGATCTCTCTCTCTCTCACACACTATGCATCATATGAACACACACACACACACACACACTATAGATACTGTGTAACACCTTAAATGGAAATGTATTTTTATATATGCTGCATCATATGAATAGGGTCATGGGTCTGATCTCTCTCTCTCTCACACACTATGCATCATATGAACACACACACACACACACACTATAGATACTGTGTAACACTTCAACTGGAAATTTATTTTTATATATGCCTCATATGAATAGGTTCATGGGTCTAATCTATCTATCTCTCTCACCCAGACTCTCTCTCTCTCTCTCTCTCTCTCTCTCTCACACACTCAGACACACACTGGGTCTGATCTATCTATCTATTTATCTATATATCTATCTCTCTCTCTCTCTCTCTCACACACACACACACACACTCAGACACACACTCTCACACAGACACACACACACTATACATCATATGAACACACACACACACACACTGTACATACTGTTTAACACTTCAACTGGAAATTTATTTTTATTTATGCCTCATATGAATAGGTTCATGGGTCTAATCTATCTATCTCTCTCACCCAGTCTCTCTCTCTCTCTCTCTCTCTCTCTCTCTCTCTCTCTCTCTCTCTCTCTCTCTCTCTCTCACACTCAGACACACACTCTCTCTCACACACAGACACACACACACACACACTATGCATCATATGAACACACACAAACACACACACACACTGTACAAACTGTGTAACACTTCAACTGGAAATGTATTTTTAGCATCTAAAATCATCCCTCATACTTTATGCTAACAAACTACTTGAAAACCCTGGTGAGTATATTTATCATATGTCCCTTAATTGTGGCAATGTACAGGTAGCTGTAAATGAGTTTGTGCACTGCTCTAAGCAATTACTTTATATTAAATAGCAGGTTCAGGCAATTTGCAGTATTCAGGCAATGTCCAGCGTTATATTCTAAAGAAAGGTCTCTGGAGTATTTTTATCTTATCTCCTTTGCTGTGGCCAAAGAGTCTGATCAAGCATTCCCTGGGTATAATGTTGCAAGGAACCCCCCTACACACAAACAAACCATTATTGGAGCTAAATAACAGGAAAAGTTACCAAAATCAATAGTGAGTTTTCCTTGCATGTATGTACATTATAATACTTGCTAATTGTATGAAAGAGACCTTTAGCAATTTACATATTAAGCCACGTGACAACCTATTCAAACTTTATATTGTGTTTACATTTTTAGTTAATTTAAAATGTTATAGATTCAAAGTTTATTTATGAAAATGTAACTTATCATTTTAATTGTGTAACAATTATGTATCGCTTTTTGAGTTTAAATAAAGCTGGATTCATTGAAAATAAACTAATAAATAGATAATTTATATAATTTCTAAATGTAAATGCAATGATACAATTATTAACTATTTTTTTTTTAAAACACAGATATAAACTTTCAACTATATGATTAAAAGTAATTTAGAAACAATCTAAAGAGAGAAATATGAGCTTAGCAGAGGTTTGGTTTAACATAACATTAATATTAACCATATTTTAAATGTAGTTTAATTTATTTTCAAAAAAGGATCTGTAAAAACCTAGTCTTCCTTTAAAAGATAAACTGACTGAAAAATCTGCAGAGCTCACCTTACACATCCTGTAGATTCTCAGCAAGTCTGTTTCATTGCAAGGGCCTTTCCTGGGCTATAGTCTGCTTCCTCACCACATGAGCAAATCAAAGCATTCCAGAAACCAACAGGGACAAGACAGTCTCAGGAATGCACAAGTAAATATATCTACAGCAAGTTTTGCTTAGCACATTTTTTTCATGGCTTAGATTAGACTCCTGTATGTTTTAACCAATAGTCACAAGAAATGAACAGATGCAATTCCCTCTATAGCTGGTAACTGAATAAGTAAAATGTGACATTTGTGTACTGGAAGAATTTACAAACACACATGAGTGAGTCTGAATTCCTATTCACAATGTCATCACCATCAGCATAGCTGGATGATTCTTATGACACTTTGTGCAAGTCTGTGCAGGATCATCTCTAGACCAAAGGGCACCTCAGATCAGACAAAGTAATAGAACAGTGGATTTGATGCTTATAAATCTCATAATGATCAGTTATTTAGGTAATTAGAATAATTTACACATCATCCCTATGTTAAATTAATATTGTATCCAGGACTTATTTTAATGTAAATCTTGGCATATACGAACCCTCAAAAACACATCTGGAAAATCACCATCTAATTGCGTTAACAACTATCCTGAAAACTCCCATATGGCTAGAGGGTGATCAGAGCCCACGGCCATGTGGCAACTGTCACTCACAATCCCACCTCAGATTTCAGATCAAACCACAGTTATCCACATCAAACCTCAGATCCCCCTGTCAAGTACATATCCACATCAAACCTCAGATCAGATGTTTGTCCCTGTGGCCCCTGTCAAGTAAATATCTACATCAGACCTCAGATCAGATGTTTGTCCCTGTGGCCCCTGTCAAGTAAATATCTACATCAGACCTCAGATCAGATGCTTGTACCTGTGGCCCCTGTCAAGTAAATATCTACATCAGACCTCAGATCAGATGTTTGTCCCTGTGGCCCCTGTCAAGTAAATATCTACATCAGACCTCAGATCAGATGCTTGTACCTGTGGCCCCTGTCAAGTAAATATCTACATCAGACCTCAGATCAGATGCTTGTACCTGTGGCCCCTGTCAAGTACATATCCACATCAGACCTCAGATCAGATGTTTGTCCCTGTGGCCCCTGTCAAGTAAATATCTACATCAGACCTCAGATCAGATGTTTGTCCCTGTGGCCCCTGTCAAGTAAATATCTACATCAGACCTCAGATCAGATGTTTGTCCCTGTGGCCCCTGTCAAGTAAATATCTACATCAGACCTCAGATCAGATGCTTGTACCTGTGGCCCCTGTCAAATAAATAACTACATCAGGCCTCAGATCAGACCCATGGCCCTACGGTTCCTGTTATCACTCCCTCAGATCAGACCCGTGGCCCATGTTATCATTATGCCCACATCAGAACTCAGATCAGATGCTTGTACCCGTGGCCCCTGTCAAGTACATATCTACATCAGACCTCAGATCAGACCCATGGCCCTACTGTTCCTTTTATCACTCCCTCAGATCAGACCCATGGCCCTTGCTATCTTTAAGCCCAGTTCAGACCTCAGATAAGACTAGGGTTCCCAGACGTCTTGCACAAAACTACAGGAAAATCTATAGGTGACTGGGCAAAATGGTAAGTGGCAGCATACAATGCCCCCCCCAATAAAATCTGTACCTTAGCCAACACTCATGTTCCCACCATGTATATTTTCCACAACCAAGCAGTCCTTTTACCCCTTGGCTGCAAGCAACATACAAATCACTATTTTTTTCATCTTTGTCTTCCAGTAACACATATAAACAGAAGTGATTTGACCAACAACAAAAATATACTAGACCCTGATAGCACCGTAGCCCTTATAAAGTCAGCTCAAATAAAACAACCACGTATCTCCCAAAACTGAATGGAAGGACAATTCAAAAGTATGATCAGCGCTCTAATGGGAGCCAAGGCAAAGGATGGCATAATGATACACACACTATAAATTATGTGAAAAATGTATCAATAATAATAAAATGCACCAAATCAAATAAAGACAAAGTACATATACATTTAATAAAAATTAAATAATACAACTCAATAAAGGTTGTGGCCACAAACTTGGTTATAATAAAATATTGTTGTTCCAATAAAATTGTCCCATATAAAATAAAAAGATGAAAAATAAGTGGAAATTTCCCAAATATGAAGCTTTTTTCCAATATTGCTGTGTTTGAAAAATCTTCTAGTTGCAATCATTTGTGATCATATAGGCTCATATTAAATAGCCAAATATTCAGTCTCAATATGGTCAAGTATCAGAATAAAACTTGATACTGAACAATTTATTGTTACTTGGCTCTACAAATACCTGATAATAATAATAATAATAATAATAATGAGGCTAAATGGGGATCACACAACGCCCCCCCACCCCTGCCCTGAATGCTTTACCTTAGCCCCCACTCTTGATCCCACCATGCAAATATTTCACAACCGAGCAGTCATTTTACCCCTTGACTGCAATTAACATACAAATCAATACATTTTACCTCTTTGTCTGCCAGTAACACATATAAACAGTAGTGATTTAACCCTCATGACTGCCCCTCAATTTTTTTGCTCCATATTCGTAATGCATTGAAGCACAAGGTATTTTACATTTAACTAAAACTCAGGGACTTTAAAAAAATTGACATTGATGTAATGTGAAGATTTTACTGGACAACCTGCTAAATTAATTGGACTGTCCATCTGTATACTGGACATGTGGCCACCCTAGATCAGACCCATACCCCTTTGGCCTTTGAAATCCTTATGCCCACATCAGACCTCAGATCAGACCCATTATCCTGTGGCCCCTTTCTGTCATACAACCAAATGAAAACTCAGATCAAATGAAAACTCCTGGCTTGTGAATGGTCATGAAATTAATTAGTACCAAATGGCCATAGAATAAGAAATTACACTATAAACTTGAAAGATTTCTAGTTACAGTTTCAAACTTTAATTCAGTGAACTTCTACATTTTGAATTTAAGAAAAGTTATGATGCACTATTTATGCTTCTAATAATTACAACAATAATATGCCCCATGTGCCCTACTAAAAAAAAACACAAACAAAAAAACAACTATCAACTCTTCTATACGCTTCAGTTGAATATGATTCCTTGTTGTACTGCGCCCTCTGCTGGCCATATGCACATCTAGGTTAGATTATTTATTTTCTAATGCATTACTGCAGTAGTGCATTTATTTATTTAGCAAGCCAGGTCGATTGTTTTGTGAAGCTTGTCAGTGTGATCTACTTATGCATGTGCTAGGCATAAGAAAATGTAAGCTTACACACAAAATATATCTTTCCTTAGAACAGGGACTAATATTTATGTGCTGAATTACAAATACAAACTGAAGTCACTCTAGTGGTGCAGAATATACTTGTGCAAAACACATACATGCCTATATATTAATTTTAACTTGAGCTCATACTGTCACTAGCGGCTGAGAGGGAAATGAGAAATGTTGCCTGCTGGTCATCACTTTTGGGAATAATGAATAGAATGCTATTTACAACCTAGCATTCTAGTTATATAGATATACAATTGTTTAGTTTACTAGATTTTCCTTTGTTGGGAGTTTTTGTTATATAAGTAATTTGGCATAACTTTGTACTGTTTACTTTGTGTCACACTCAAGAAATATTTATGCATGTAGACGGTAGGGTTGCCAGCTGGACAGTAAGCAGGGGGGGGGGGGGGAGTCTTGTGGCAGAAAAAAAGGCATATATATATATATACTGTATGTATGTGTGTATAGATAGATAGATAGATAGATAGATAGATAGATAGATAGATAGATACAAATATACAAATAGTTAGATAGCTATTAGATACACACTTTTACTCTGATGCCTTGAGAGTTTTCGTTACAGTGCACAGTACCTCTGGATACTATGTGTATATATATATATATATATATATATATATATGTACATATCTATCTATCTATATATAGACAGATATAGATACTGTATACGTGCACATACACACACACATATATATATATATATATATATATATATATGTATGTACATATCAATATTTATATAATATATGTGTATCTATCTAATAGCTGTCTAATTATTTGTCTATTTGTATCTATCTATAAATATATATATATATATATATATATATATATATATATATACATACATACACACACACATACACCTATGTGTGTATTATATATATATATATATATATATATATATATATATATATATACACTGCATATACTGTTTATACTCCAGGTATGTCCGCACCTCCAATTCAATGGACATCAGATGTATTTAAAAATTTTTAAAAAAATCCTTTATTATTATTTAAATAAATATCAGCTAGATTACGAGTTTTGAGCGCTATAGGGATTTTATCGACTGCCACAAAAGCAGCGGTATTTCACCTCTCTATAGCGCTGGTATTACAGGTTTTGAAAAAGCAGGCTTGCGCGGGCAAAATGGTTGCGTTGAGCTCCATACCGCACCGAAAACAAGCACTGCTTTGACGTGCTCGTGCACGATTTCCGCATAGACATCAATGGGGAGAGCCGGCAAAAAAAAGCCTAACACCGGCTTTGATGTCTATGGGGAAAAAGAAAATATTGTTTAAACTTAACATCCTAACATAAACACTACGTCTAAACACCCCTAATCTGCTGCCCCCAATATCGCCGCCACCTATCTAGATTATGTGTAATAAGAATCTACATCAGACACACCAGTATGTAACCACATGACCTATTATGATAGAACATACTAGTAAGAAATCACATAACAAATAGGGATAGAGATAGAGCTGTATAGGAGACTACGAAACCTAATGTACTACCAGTATGAGTAGTGATAGGATTTATCTATACATCTTATAACTATCCATATTTGTGAATTTTTGGGACTCGTATATCTGAGGATCACCTGTATATACTTGGAATTTATATTAGGTTAGAATTTGCTACTGTGTAATGGCAATCCTATATATAAATACAATATCTACCCGTATGGCTAACCTGGCTACACACCTTAATATAGAAATTATATAGCCCAATTGGCATATTACAATCCATGTACTGGAAACCTTATAATATCAACAATGTACTATGTACCAAATAACCAATTTATAATAGATATTCAGCATCACATAAAATATACAATCGAAGCTGACTGAACAATTCTGCTCAGAAGGTAATTCCAACACCCTGCGAGATAACCATAAATTGGAGATATTCAACACAATTATAAATCTACCTTAACCGCAGCACTGTGAGAACTATTCCACCTTAAGTAAACATATACTATGTCCATGAACATCCAATACGGAGAACTATTACACCTTAAATGACTATATACTATGTCCATGAACATCGAATACGGTGATGACTACAAAACTGATTGACAGTCATGTCCCTCAATGAGAATAATACAAAGGCGGAACTTCCGGTATTTACCGGGTTTATATTCCCTGTATATGGGCGGCTCGCTGCCTTTGATAAAGCCCAGTAGGGTGAAATGCGTTAGGAGTTAATAGAGAGCATTTGGGAGCTCCTTTTAAACGGATAGGAGTAGGTGACAAGAACTTCTTTACAAAAAAACAAAAACCACCAATGATACGCCTCGTGATCCTTACATATAACTCCCATACCCCTGAAATAGTGGAAATAATATCTAAATAAACACTGGGAAATTCTGATGACAGATCCCGTATTAAAGAAATGTCTAGGTGACAAACCAGCCATAAGTTTCAGACGCACTAAGAACTTAAGAGACCTAATAACCAGTAGTCATTTCCAATGAAAGAAAACCAAAACAGCCCCGGCTCATTCAAGTGTGGAAACTGCAGTCCCTGCAAATATATATGGAAACCCCCCTCTATATCAGACAGATTTGGGAAAACTCACAAAATTGTATACGGCCGCCTTTGATAAAGCCCAGTAGGGCGAAACGTGTTAGGAGTTAATAGAGATCATTTGGGAGCTCTTTTTAAACGGATAGGAGAAGTTGTTGTTACGGCATAGCAATTTATTATATAGATTTGATCAGTTAACATACCGCTCTTGTTGTAATTACTAGCGTGGGCTGGGTAGCGCTAACTGATGATCACACTCAATCTGACAAGGAAATCTTATGAGTATATAAATAAATAGTTATACATGTGGCATAGCGGGCTCACAATATATGATTTCCCAGCCTAACCCTATTGAATTATAGCAGAACTCAGAGATTATGCTAAATGAGTACCAGTACATTACGGGTTAAAAAACGTGCTTCAAATACATAGACCCAATTTACATTAGATTAAGCTTTTTATAATTTCACCTTGGCTATGTAGCCACTTATAAACATATTACACTTTTGCTAAAATTACTGGTTTGGGCTGGATAGCACTAACTGACGGCCATATTTAGCTGACAAGGAGATTGTACATGCATAGATAACATACTCATGTGATAGAGCGTGCCGGATAGCATATGATTTTTTAGCGTGTCCTTTCTCCATATAAATACTTAGAGATAACGCTGATTCAGTAAAAGTGTATCATGATAAAAGAACTACATACCCTGCCTGAACTGCATGGCTATAACTTATAATAGTCAGAAACTATTTACATAAAGCTATGTATAGCCTTACCACGTTGGCATAGTCAATCATATCCAGGTCATGGGATTTGCAACATTTTATTGGAAACTTAATAACTAATCTAACTTACAATATTACCATCCTTCATTATTTGGATTCATGTACACAATATATGAACTAGATTTCTCAGGGAGACTCGTGGCGCAATAACCATCAGCGTCACTCACGACTTTAAAGGGGAACCTTGATGTATTGTAATAACAAAACGTGGAACGCTTCTGCCCCCCTGCAGATTTGTATTCTGTGATTATTTACACAGGTCTCCCAGACAGCTTTACAGCTGCAGCATACTACCCACTTGTAATTCAAAGTTAATTTACTTATGACTAATAATCAACAGCAAGATACTGCATATGTTATACTATGATCTAATATATTGAATCGCTATTAACCACGAATTTGAATACTGTGTATTCAATATATTAGATATACAAATGTGATTGATGGATTATTATAACATAGATGCCACATCTATGGTGACATGATTGTGACTGAATTAACTATTTAGATACTGGCCATACACAGTATGCTAATAAACAGTAGCAGCAACTTATAATAATATTTATATCTCATGGCAAATTATTCAATGCTTCAAAGATCATCACTAAGTGATTTACACAATACTGACCCAAACCTGGGAGCTTAAACATAAATTAATCCATGAATTCTCTGGTCCCATATGGTACTTTATAGCACCGGTTGAACTCTGGATCATAACACACGAGTATAAGCAATACACTACACCCCTTGGGTTCTACAAATAAGGCCTGCACTGTTACTTTTAATAAAATTGATGATATTGCACAACATCATTAGTGCAATACACACTATTATACCCATCACATTCAGTGAGCTACATGCACCTGGCCCCCACTACTACATATGTAAGTTGGAGCGAATGTAAAGTGTATTATACTTTACCCTAATATTCACTAAGGCTATCATACCTCAGAGGCCTATTATTAAAATTATATACACTAGGGTAATTGCATTGGAACTACTCCTTCTACTGTTTTTAATAATTGTTCACCCCTTTTTTATATAGCAATATTAAAAGTTATGTTTTAATTTAGTTGTCCTCATATTCTGCCTAAGTAGTCAGGGCAGTGAGTGCTACAAATCGCATTCTTTAGTGGGAATCTCTCTTGTATTCTCACGACATGTGCTTGAATTATTGAATTGTGCAAAGCACCCCTCCCTATAATATCATACAAAGATATATTAGGTATTAAACCTAACTACTTTAATAATATTAGGGAGTTTGCCCGTTAGTGGTGCCATTGCTCTACCTAAATGAACCAATGTTTAGAGGAATATGGCTACACCTCACTGACGAGTCCCAATGAAGGCCGAAACGATCGTCTCGGGTTGCTGTGTTCCTTGTTCAGAGAAGAATTGCCTGATATTTCGGCGCTGGACTGACCGTAATAGGCAGGATCAGACTGATATACTACAGGAAAGTTCTACTCTGTGAAAAGCATTACTGGGCTAAAAGAAGTTGCATCCAGGTGGTAAATCGCCATAGAACAGGCTAACAATGGTATTGAGCTGGTTGTTTATTCCTGTGAGTGCACTTCTCTCTGTATATATATATAGAAGCTGTAGAAAACGAATCCTCCCTCCTGGGTCAGCCACCTGAGTGCAGCATTGGTATCAGTAGTAGAAGCAAAAATTATGCCCTCACAGGATTTTCACAAAATAGTGTCAAATTTATTGGATGACGTTTGAAATTAAAAAGTGCAAAATGTACAACCACAGAACAATATATAGTGTTACAAATCAGTGTTTAGAACACAAACATATGCAAAACAGAATGAGAAGCAGTCTGCCAGGAACGAACAGCAGCATCAATAGCTTGTTCTATGGCCTGGTTGCCACCTGGTAGTAGCTTCTTTCTGCCCAATTGTGCTTTTCACAGAGGAAAACTTTCCTGTAGTATATCAGTCTGATCCCGCCGACATGGTCAGTCCATCCCCGAAATACCAGGCAATTCTCCTCTGAACAAGGAACATGACAACCCCAGACGATCGTTTTGGCCTCCTTTGGGCCTCGTCAGTGAGGTGCAGTCATATCCCTCTAAGCACATTGGGCAAGGAGTCCACGTCTGGTTTCCCCCATCACCCATAGGGAGACTATCCCCAGGGTCATATTTACATATGCAAAACAGAATGAGAAGCAGTCTGCCAGGAACGAACAGCAGCATCAATAGCTTGTTCTATGGCCCAGTTGCCACCTGGTAGTAACTTCTTTCTGCCCAATTGTGCTTTTCACAGAGGAAAACTTTCCTGTAGTATATCAGTCTGATCCCGCCGACATGGTCAGTCCAGCCCCGAAATACCAGGCAATTCTCCTCTGAACAAGGAACATGACAACCCCAGACGATCGTTTCGGCCTCCTTTGGGCCTCGTCAGTGAGGTGCAGCCATATCGCTCTAAGCACATTGGGCAAGGAGTCCACGTCTGGTTTCCCCCATCACCCATAGGGAGACTATCCCCAGGGTCATATTTACATATGCAAAACAGAATGAGAAGCAGTCTGCCAGGAACGAACAGCAGCATCAATAGCTTGTTCTATGGCCCGGTTGCCACCTGGTAGTAGCTTCTTTCTGCCCAATTGTGCTTTTCACAGAGGAAAACTTTCCTGTAGTATATCAGTCTGATCCCGCCGACATGGTCAGTCCAGCCCCGAAATACCAGGCAATTCTCCTATGAACAAGGAACATGACAACCCCAGACGATCGTTTCGGCCTCCTTTGGGCCTCGTCAGTGAGGTGCAGCCATATCCCTCTAAGCACATTGGGCAAGGAGTCCACGTCTGGTTTCCCCCATCATCCATAGGGAGACTATCCCCAGGGTCATATTTACATATGCAAAACAGAATGAGAAGCAGTCTGCCAGGAACGAACAGCAGCATCAATAGCTTGTTCTATGGCCCGGTTGCCACCTGGTAGTAGCTTCTTTCTGCCCAATTGTGCTTTTCACAGAGGAAAACTTTCCTGTAGTATATCAGTCTGATCCCGCCGACATGGTCAGTCCAGCCCCGAAATACCAGGCAATTCTCCTCTGAACAAGGAACATGACAACCCCAGACGATCGTTTCGGCCTCCTTTGGGCCTCGTCAGTGAGGTGCAGCCATATCCCTCTAAGCACATTGGGCAAGGAGTCCACGTCTGGTTTCCCCCATCACCCATAGGGAGACTATCCCCAGGGTCATATTTACATATGCAAAACAGAATGAGAAGCAGTCTGCCAGGAACGAACAGCAGCATCAATAGCTTGTTCTATGACCCGGTTGCCACCTGGTAGTAGCTTCTTTCTGCCCAATTGTGCTTTTCACAGAGGAAAACTTTCCTGTAGTATATCAGTCTGATCCCGCCAACATGGTCAGTCCAGCCCCGAAATACCAGGCAATTCTCCTCTGAACAAGGAACATGACAACCCCAGACGATCGTTTCGGCCTCCTTTGGGCCTCGTCAGTGAGGTGCAGCCATATCCCTCTAAGCACATTGGGCAAGGAGTCCACGTCTGGTTTCCCCCATCACCCATAGGGAGACTATCCCCAGGGTCATATTTACATATGCAAAACAGAATGAGAAGCAGTCTGCCAGGAACGAACAGCAGCATCAATAGCTTGTTCTATGGCCCGGTTGCCACCTGGTAGTAGCTTCTTTCTGCCCAATTGTGCTTTTCACAGAGGAAAACTTTCCTGTAGTATATCAGTCTGATCCCGCCGACATGGTCAGTCCAGCCCCGAAATACCAGGCAATTCTCCTCTGAACAAGGAACATGACAACCCCAGACGATCGTTTCGGCCTCCTTTGGGCCTCGTCAGTGAGGTGCAGCCATATCCCTCTAAGCACATTGGGCAAGGAGTCCACGTCTGGTTTCCCCCATCACCCATAGGGAGACTATCCCCAGGGTCATATTTACATATGCAAAACAGAATGAGAAGCAGTCTGCCAGGAACGAACAGCAGCATCAATAACTTGTTCTATGGCCCGGTTGCCACCTGGTAGTAGCTTCTTTCTGCCCAATTGTGCTTTTCACAGAGGAAAACTTTCCTGTAGTATATCAGTCTGATCCCGCCGACATGGTCAGTCCAGCCCCGAAATACCAGGCAATTCTCCTCTGAACAAGGAACATGACAACCCCAGACGATCGTTTCGGCCTCCTTTGGGCCTCGTCAGTGAGGTGCAGCCATATCCCTCTAAGCACATTGGGCAAGGAGTCCACGTCTGGTTTCCCCCATCACCCATAGGGAGACTATCCCCAGGGTCATATTTACATATGCAAAACAGAATGAGAAGCAGTCTGCCAGGAACGAACCGCAGCATCAATAGCTTGTTCTATGGCCCGGTTGCCACCTGGTAGTAGCTTCTTTCTGCCCAATTGTGCTTTTCACAGAGGAAAACACAAACATACCTCCCTTCCCTTTCAAAAAAGCGCCAGATGTCACAGTGGAACGCATCAATGCGCTCCAGCATTACAGTGGACTGGAAGTGGCCTCTGACGTCACTTCTGGTTTCATTGTTACCTGTTAATAACGTATATATAAGTTTCTTAATTTTCTTAATTTAACACTGCACCCTTGTGTACACAGTTATAGGTGACATAACACACATGTGGGTATTAAAAATAAATAAAATATGCAGCCCTTAAGCTCTTTTAGAAAAAACGGATTACCATGGTAACCAAATAACATAAACTCTCCTGCTATTGCATATAGACTGAATAGTATATACAAATTGTGATATTTCTTATTGTGATATAACACCATAAGTTGTTAATCCTAAACAACATTAGTGTAAATAAGCCCCTCAATACAGGCTGTTGAATTACACACCCCTCAAATAGTATTCATGCCTAGTAACACAATTAAAGAAACAGGCATCTCAATTCATTTCTTAAAGTGATATTGCCTCATTAATTCATGAGCAGCAATACTAGCAGTGCAATAGAATAAAACAATCATAATAAAAACAACAAAGATGGATATTACTACATCAACAAATAGATGAATATAGAAATTACCTTGTTAGTTTTAAGAACAGGAAATTAAAAACTGTTAGAAGTAACTATACACAGGGATAAGTATACATATGGCTTAATGTAACACAAGATAATACAGCTAGGAGAAGGCAGCGCCCCAGATGCATTAGATTTGATACTGTTGACACAAGTGATGCTGACTCATCTGATATGGAAAGGGACATGGACACTAGGACACATATGACTGCCACAACACCAGGCACTCCACACAACACACAGACACAGATGTACAGAGGACAACAGGGACGTGGACATTTTTTAGGGGTAACCACCAGGTCCAGGGGGGAGGCATGCCAGACCCCATATTAGGAGGGTGGGGTACACGGCACAGACCCCCACGCAGGGGCTGGTAAATGACATTGTTATCAATTTAAGTTCACATTCCCTTACTACCCCTGAGAACTCCTTATTAAATAAGGGGCTCACATTTGTACCAGGCAATAAACTTACTGAATTGGATCTAAAGTTGGATATCTATAGATTTCACAGAAACCTTAAGATTAAGGATTTTTTTCAGGACACCCCTAATATAGGGGATAACACACAGGCCATTTCAAGTACCTTTAAGAAATCTAGTTCTTTTGAACCAACCAATTGTAGCTCCAGTATAAAAACTTACACTAGGCTCATTACCCAGGAATTAGAACATGATGCACAATATTCTAAATGGAAACAAAACTTGACTAATGAGGAACGTGGAGCTATTATGTTGCTACAAATGGATACCTCCATAGTGATTAGGCCTGCCGATAAGGGCAGGGCCATTGTCCTGTTGGACTATAAGGATTACATAGAGGACATTTTGCAGCAACTTGCTGACTGTACCATATACAACAGGTAACTGTGAAACCGGAAGTGATGTCAGAGGGCACTTCTGGTCCATCGTAATGCTGTAATACATTGATGCATTCAACTGTGACATTTGGCGCTTTTTTGAAAGGGAAGGGAGGTATGTTTGTATTCTAAACAATGATTTGTAACACTATATATTGTGCTGTAGTTGTACATTTTGCCCTTTTTGATCGGTTGAAAGATCTAATTTTAATCTGAAACGTCATCCAATAAATTTTACACTATTTTGTGAAAATCCTGTGAGTGCATAATTTTTCTTCTACGATATATATATCTATATATATATATATATATATATATATATATATATACAAAATCAAAGTCATATATATGCTTTATGTGTGTGTATATATATATATATATATATATATATATATATATATATACACACACACATAAAGCATATATATGACTTTGATTTTCTTTTAGGGTTAAAACGTGCACGTAATAATTCCATACCTCTAGTGCTAGCAGGTTGTGCAAATGACTACTTCTGTTTTATCAATTTAGTAACTAAAAAACAGAAGAAAGACTATGTAATAGAATTTAGTGTTAGCCAGTTATTCCCCAATAGGGCTTGTTTTATAGTAACACTTTTTAGCATCCAGCTATGGGATTAAATAACTTTATTGGATTCATAAGAACCTTACAAATTACTTGCCCATAGGTGTGAAGTCTAATAGTATTTTTTTTAAAAAACATAAAGCTTAATTGCAATCATTTCTCTGTGGGATGAAAATTAAAATTGCTATGAGATTATTTTATTCTTACAACAACAACAAGTAATAAACAGGGAACAGTTTTGTATGTGTTGATATTGTTATTCCTTGTGTTCCTGTTGGTGGAAAGTCTATCACAAACTAGTTTTTTTAGTATATACTAATAACCCAATGTCTTTTTTAATTTATATTGGTTATTTTTTTTAGTATTTTAAGTACAGAAATCTCTGTATAAAAACATATATAATTTATTACCTATTTTAATTATTATATTAGCATTTTGTATGTAGCCACTGCACAAGCTAGAAAGTTTTAAGGAGACTGTGGTCCAGATTACAAGTGGAGCAGTATTTAACACTCCCGATCACACGCTAAACTCCACAAGAAGGAAGTTTTTTTGCGTGTAGGGTAGTGCTTGTCTTACAAGTTCAAAGTAAAATGTTTTTGCTCTTGCACTAACTTAATGCGTGCAAAAAGTCAAAGTTAGGATATCGCATGTGCGTTAACATATTCCACCATAGAAGTCAATGGAGCAAAAAAAGTTGGAAAAACTTACATATTTCTATATATATCTGATGGTATTTTGCTAAAATATATATCTACATAAAGACAAACAATTAAGAGGACCAAAATCAGCATGGTTTTACTTCAGGAAAAGCATCATGTCAGACTAATCTAATTAACTTATTTGATTATGTAACAAAAGTATTCGACCAGGGTGGAACAATTGATGTAGCATATCTAAATTCAGCAAAGCATTTGACACTGTCCCACACAACAAACTAATTCACAATCTGTATCTCCTTGGTCTAGACTCAAAAATTATGAACTGGGTAGACTGCTGGCTTAAGGATAGAAAACAGAGTGTCTTAGTAAATGGAGTACATTCAGCAGAGGGGGCTGTTACTAGTGGTGTTCCTCGGGAGTCAGTTCTGGGGCCTGTTTTGTTTAACATATTTATCATGTTACAGGGGAAAGTATGTCTGTTTGCAGATGATACAAAAATTTGTAATAAAGTAGATGTTCCATGGGGGGGGGGGGTAGCCAAAATGAGCAGTAACAAACAACCATTGGAGTATTGGACAAATTACTGGGATCTAAAGTTTAACACAGCAATAAAATCATGCATTTAGGGAAGAAAAATCCAAATGTTAATTACAGGCGCAATGACACTTTACTGACTGTTACAAATGAGGAATGGTACTTTAGAAATTTAGAAATCAATGTAGTATTGTAAGGCTAGTAGAATGCTTGGATATATTGGTAGAGGCATTTACAGCAGAAATAATAAGGTTCTTATGCCACTTTACAGATCATTAATTATGTGTCATCTTGAGTATTGTGTGCAGTTCTGGAGGCCATATCTTCAGAAAGTTCTGGAGGCCATACCTCCAAAAACTGGAATCTGTGCAAAGGAGGGCCAATAAAAGGGTACATGATCAAAAAAATAAAATTTACCAGGAAAGGCACAGTGACCTAAATATGTATAGCTTATAGGGGAGAAGGGAAAGAGATGATAGGATATCAACTTTCAAGTATATTAAAGGGCTCAGTAAAGCTGAAGCTGTGAGTATTTTTCATATACAGAAAAATTCAAGAACAAGAGGTTATAATCTCAAGCTGAAGGGTAGTAGATTCATGAATAATTTGCAGAAGCACTTCTTTCCAGAAAGGGTGATTGATTCATGTAATGCACTTCCACAAGACATGGTAATTACAAACACAGTGGGGGACTTTAAGAATGCTTGGGATTATTATTATCATTTATTTGTAGAGCGCCAACAGATTCCGCAGTGCTAATATAAATCATAAGGCTATCCTAAGAACTAGATAAGGTTATACTTTTAGGAAATATTGGGCAGACTTGCTGGGCTTATGGTCAAAATGTATGTTATATATACTGTATATATATATATATATATATATATATATATATATATATATATATATATATATATATATATATATACACAGTATCTCACAAAAGTAAGTACACCCCTCACATTTTTGTAAATATTTTATTATATCTTTTAATGTGACAACAGTGAAGAAATTACACTTTACTACAATGTAAAGTAGTAAGTGTACAGCCTGTATAACAGTATAAATTTGCTGCCCCCCTCAAAATGAATCAACACAGCCATTAATGTCTAAACCATTGGCAACAAAAAAGTGAGTACACCGCTAAAAGGAAATGTCCAAATTGGGCCCAATTAGCCATTTTCCCTCCCCGGTGTCATGTGACTTGTTAGTGTTGCAAGGTCTTGGTGTTATCGCTCTCACATTCTCTCACACTGGTCACTGGAAGTTCAACATGGCACCTCATGGCAAAGAACTCTCTGAGGATCTGAAAAAAAGAATTGTTGCTCTACATAAAGATGGCCTAGACTATAAGAAGATTGCCAAGACCCTGAAACTGAGCTGCAGCATGGTGGACAAGACTATAAAGAGGTTTCACAGGACAGGTTCCACTCAGAACAGGCCTCGCCATGGTCGACCAAAAAAGTTGAGTGCACATGCTCAGCGTCATATCCAGAGGTTGTCTTTGGGAAATAGACGTATGAGTGCTGCCAGCATTGCTGCAGAGGTTGAAGGGGTGGGGGGGGGGGGTTAGCCTGTCAGTGCCCAGACCATATGCTGCACACTGCAATAAATTGGTCTGCATGGCTGTCGTCCCAGAAGGAAGCCTCTTCTAAAGATGATGCACAAGAAAGGCTGCAAACAGTTTGCTGAAGAGAAGCAGACTAAGGACATGGATTATTGGAACCATTTCCTGTGGTCCGATGAGACCAAGTTATTTAGTTCAGATAGTGTCAAGCGTGTGTGGCGGCAACCAGGTGAGGAGTACAAAGACAAGTGTGTCTTGCCTACAGTCAGACATGGTGGTGGGAGTGTCATGGTCTGGGCCTGCATGAGTGCTGCCGGCACTGGGGAGCTACAGTTCATTGAGGGAACCATGAATGCCAACATATACTGTGACATACTGAAGCAGAGCATGATCCCCTCCCTTTTGAGACTGGGCCGCAGGGCAGTATTCCAACATGATAATGACCCCAAACAAACCTCCAAGACGACCATTGCCTTGCTAAAGAAGCTGAGGGTTAAGGTGATGGACTGGACAAACATGTCTCCAGACCTAAACCCTATTGAGCATTTGTGGAGCACGGAAGGTGGGGGAGCACAAAATCTCTAACATTCACCAGCTCCGTGATGTCATCATAGAGGAGTGGAAGAGGACTCCAGTGGCAACTTGTGAAGCTCTGGTGAACTCCATGCCCAAGAGTTGCCACACAAAATATTGACACTTTGGGCCCAACTTGGACATTTCCACTTAGGGGTGCAGAACAATGGAATGGGAAAATTTACAGTAAATACATAGTATAACACTTTATTAAAAATTAATATTTCATAAATATGCTTTTACATGTTTTCATCTACTTAACTGAGAAGAGCACCAATGCACTTTTATATGTCTATATATGTATGTGTATATATATATATATATATATATATATATATATACACATATGTATTTATGTGTTTATATGGGTATATGTCTGTAAATACATAAATACACATATAAATACATAAATACATATGCACACAAATATAAAGATATATATATTAGGGATGGGTGAATGTTTTGCAACATTCGAAAAATTAAACAAATTTTAACACATTCGTTGGTTCAAATCGAATTTCGAATGTTTCTACAACATTCTAACAATCGTTTAATGTAATAGTATTTCTAATGCTTTCTTTAAATGTAATATTCTATTCAAATTTTTGTAATAATTTGATTCGAATTATGCAATATTCGAATTAAAAAAATTCAAATTTTTATATTTGTTATAGTATTTCTAATACTATCTTTAAATAGTAATACTATCTTTAAATGTAATATTCAAATTAAGCAAATTGTAAATATGACTCCAGGTACACATCTATACGGCATAACTGTTTCAAGGTAATAGCCATCTTATGTTTTAAAGCATCTGATTGCATAGAAAGCACTGGAAAACTTTTTTTGTAAATAATCTATTGGTGTGATCTTATCTGACTATTATGTGTTCCTCACAAAACCAACTTGATTACTGGTGATCTGTGATATGTGTTGCTGGGTAGGTGATTTCTCCTCTTTTAGCAGATGACCGGCTTTCAATTTCCTACTAAGCATGACCTGCTGACCATTATGTGTAAAGCCTGTTTTTCTGGTCACTTTTATTAGAGCCTTGGCCACTATCCATACCTATTTAGCTTGACCTACTGATGAGTGATATGTCTCACCTGCTGGTAATTGTCTGCATTTCTGACCACCAGACATTTTGTTTTGTCCAGACCTGAGAAATTATTATCAGTCCTGTCCTTGAGATCAGTTCAGATTTCTGCAGAACTCTGATATTATGTATATGTTATCCCAGCTGATGTCCTACTTCTGGCCTTGAGTCCATCTACATTACTACGCATCACTCCTTCTTTGGGACTAATCTGACCCTCTGCTCTTCAGCGCCAGGTATTTCAGATAATATTTATTTTATCCTTTATTGCAGTAAAGCTTGATACATATTTTGCTCTTTTCCTGGTTGTCTGTGAGCCCCATTAAACATTCCTAACTGGGGCAAACCTAAATAAGTCAGACAAAAAAAAACAAAAAAACACAATTTTTTCCCCAAAAAAACAAGAAGAAACACACACCTACTGAAATTCTATTGGCTGATTTGAATAGCCAATAGCATTTCAGTAGCTCTCATCATATTGGCTGATTTGAACAGCCAATAGGATTTCAGTAGCTCTCATCCTATTGGCTGATTTGAATTTCCAAAATCAAATCAGCCAATAGGAATACAAGGGACGGTATTTTGAAAAAGCTCCCTTGCATTGAAGATTCATTATACGGCGTCGACCGTATGAAGAGGATGCTCCACCCCACATGTCTTAAGGATGGAGCTGCTCCGCGCCGCCGGGATGAAGATAGAAGATACTGCCTGGATGAAGATAGAAGACACCGCCTGGATGGATGAAGACCTCGCCGTCTGGATGAAGACTTCGCCGCCTGGATGAGGATCGATGTCCGGACTTCAAAAACTGTAAGGGATCTTGTAATTTTAATTTAAAGTTAGGGCGTTGTTAGTTTTAGGGGTTAATAGTTTAATTTAGTTTTTAGCAATGTGGGGGGCTGGCGGTGTAGGGGTTAATAGGTTTATTTAGTGGTAGTGATGTGGGAGGCCAGAGGTTTAGGGGTTAATAACTTTATTTAGTGGCAGCGATGTCGGGGAGCAGTGGAATAGGGGTTAATAAATTTTATTAGTGGCAGCAATGTCGGGAGCGGTAGATTAGGGTTTAATACGTTTATTACAGTGTTTGCGATGCGGGAGGGCCTTCGTTTAGGGGTTAATAGTTAGTTTATGGGTGTTAGTGTAGTTTGTAACACTTTAGTTATGAGTTTTGTTTAACAGTTTTGTTGCGTTAAACTCATAACTACTGCTCTCAGATTGCGAGACGGATAGTGTCTGTATAGGGTATAATGCAAGCTTTTTAGCCTCACCGCAAAGCTTGTAATGGCAGCGCTATGGAAATCCCACACAGTGCATGACTGAGATTGCTTTACAGGCTAAAAGGCTTACGGTACAGCTATACCGACAAGACTCGTAATGGCTGCGTTGCTGTTTTAACTATGAAATGGCCATTTTTTCAGCATTAAAACACGAACGCAAAACTCGTAATTTAGGTGAAAGAAAGTAAATCACAACCCTTTCCAGAATTATATTTCGGTCAAATGATTCCAAGGGGTAGATTTATTAATAGTTGAGCGGACATGATTCACTCAACCTCTCTAAATGCAGACAGCATACGCTGTCGGCATTTAACATTGCACAAATATTTCTGGTGAAATGCTTGTACAATGACGCCCCCTGCTCACTGGCGGCCAATCGGCTGCTAGCAGGGGCTGTCAATTATCCCCCTATTATCAGATCGGATCGGGATGATTTTAATCTGCCAATTTACGACCGCTGATTCTTAACTTCCGTTTTAGGAGAGCCTGAAATAATGGGGCTCTGAAGCAGCATCTGCTGCTTAATAAAAAGAGCCCCAAACCTTTAATTTGTACCTTTCACTAGTGTTCATGTTTTTAAATTTACTTTTCTCCAATTAATTGTTACCATTTACTCCATCTTACATACTTTTCTTCTCACCGCTAAAAAAAGTACCAGTGAGCTAACCATTCATCTTTTTCATTAAAGTACCATGTCCCCTGCTAAATCTAATTTTTTCTCATTCTCTACATCTCATTCACTTATCTAATTCCTCGAGCACTCCCTGTCCAACGTAAGTCAACTACACCCCCAAAATATGTCATGATTGTTTTGATATTAAAATAATAACACTTATTTCTGCACCCTTGTTTTTTTTTCTTTTTCCTAAATGATGCCCATGATTTCTTTGTATAAGTCTGTGATGAGCCATGAGCAATATAAATACTGGGAACTAAAAAACAAATGACATGTTTGCCACAAAAAACATTTTAAAAATGAAGAGGTTATCCTAAGACAAAATATATATATATATACAATGAACAGAATGAGATCTTTCCTCTCCAGCTCAATTAATTGCTACACCAGATACTTGAGAATTACTGTTCTGAAGACAGATTTGAAATAAACTGTACAATTCCATACTTACTCATTTTGAAAGCTAATCTTATTGCAAGATAATGATTGCATGCTACAACTCTAGTTTTAAGGAAATGATGAAGGAAATTATTAAAGGGACATGAACCCCAACATTTTTCTTTTCTAACTCAGATAAAGAGGCCCATTTATGAAGCTCCGAATGGAGCTTGAGGGCCCGTGTTTCTGGCGGGTCTTCAGACCAGAAACAGCAGTTATGAAGCAGCGGTCTAAAGAACCGCTGCTTCATAACCCTGTCCGCCTGCTCTGAGTATCAACCCGTTTATTGACACCTCCCTGCTGGTGGCTGAATGGCTGCGAGTCTGCAGGGGGCGGCGTTGCACCAGCAGCTCTTATGAGGTGCTGGTGCAATGGTGAATACGGAGAGCGTATTGCTTCCCACATTCAGCGAGGTCTTGCGGACCTAATCCGCACTGTCGGATCAGGTCGGCAAGACCTTTGATACATAGGCCTCATTGCATAGAATTTTAAGAAAACTTTTAAATTTACTTATATTATCAAATTTCTCTTTTTTTCTCATTGCATTCTTTGTTGAATAGACACCTATATAGGTAGCGTGCACATGACTGGAGCACTACATGGCAGGATAAAGCTCTGCCATCTAGTGCTCTTGCTAATGTATAACAACCTTTCATAACTGCAGCCATAAAGTGCTGCAGACACTACTACTAAACCAATCAAGGGCAGAATATGTGCATAGCCACCAACTGCCAGCCATATTCAGCTCAAGATCAGCAGTGCATTGATGGTTTTTAGCTGACTTTAACTATATATTTAACTAATGTCCTGGGGCATACCATTTTAAACAACTTTCCAATTTACTTCTATTATAAAACTTCCTTTGTTTTCTTGGTAATAAGCATCAAAGCACTGCTGGCAGCTAGGTGAACACATGGGGTGAGATATATATGTGCAGCCACCTATCAACAGCTAATTACCAGTTGTGCATTGCTGCTCTTAGGTATGCTGTTCAATAAAGGATGCCAAGAGAACATTATAAATTGAATAATAGAAGTAAATTGAAAAGTTGCTTAAAATTGCATGCTGTATTTGAATCATAAAAGTAAAATGTTTACCTTGCTGTTCCTTTAACACATAATTAAATGGAAGCATTGATGCTATAAGAAAATGCTCTAATGCAATAACAAAAAAGCTATAATGCCTCAGAGTAGGGCTGAAACAACTAATCGACTAAGTCGATAATAATCGATAATGAAAATAGTTGTCAACGATCTGCCGATTAGTTGGGCTGCTTGCACGCAGCCACACTAGAGAAGGCGTGTCCATTGCTGAGCGGTAAATATATCAGAGAAGACGTGTGGAAAGAGAGGCAAGTGAAAAGTGAATCTGTAGTGTGCGATAGAACTGTCTACTTCTTTCAACTCTTACTAAAAGGTGGGTAGGTATCTAACTATCAGACGGCAGTCACGGCAATTATGCACACTGGTGAATTTAAGTTAGGGGACGATGGAGGAATGAGGCTATTGGGAGATAGAGAAGAAAACTGCACGCTGGAAAAAAATGACTTAATAGTGTCGTAAACTTCCTGGTAATACCCGAGCAGCCTTGGGGGCATTGTGGGACAAGAACCAGAACTGATCATTAGTACATTTAATAGCTACTAGTGGTTATAAATATTATTAGCTGTAGCTGGCTCCCACTTGACTTAATGTTGTTTATTACAGCTGCTATTGAATGAATTGCTCAGCTGACTGACTCCAAATGACAATGATTATTAATAATGTTCTTTTTGCCAAATATATTTTTTGTTGTATGCTCGCTTGAGTTGCTTCTCTTGGCTTTGAGTTAGATACAAACAGTCAGACCAGAGCTTATGGCTTATCTCCCCTTGAGTCCCAGCAAGTTACTTGATACAGACTTCCCTTGGCCCCTCCCCTTCTATGCGATCCAATCTGGTGCCCGTGATCTCCCCACTCCCCATGCAATGTTAACAGACAGCTCTTATATTAAAAAGTTTTAACATCAACTGCTGACTGTGACTGCATACAACACTGATGTGACTGCTTATGTTAGGATCACATGGGGTGTGATGAGATTGCGAGCACCGGACCGGATCGTATGGAAGGGGTGTGGCTAAGGTGAGGGTCCGGATCAAGTAACTTGCTGGGACCCAAGGAGAGATAAGACATCACATTAGCTATGGTCTGACTGTTTTATCTAACTAACTCAAAGCCAAGAGAAGCGACAGCAAGCATACAACAACAAAATAATATAACTGGCAAAAAGAACATTATTAATAATCATTGTCATTTGGAGTCAGTCAGCAATTCATTAAATAGCATGCAGCTGTAATAAACAACGTTAAGTCAAGTCACGTGGCAGCCAGCTACAGCTAATAATATCTATAACCACTAGTAGCAGCTATTAAATGTACTACCGATCAGTAGTTCCAACATAAAGGTTCTTGTCACACACTGTTTTTTTCTGATCTACAGCCAAGAGAAGCATTACATTTGCCTTTCTCTTGCAACTAGTTAGTGGTTAAATAAACCAGTGCCACCATTATATACATGGAACAGGGTTAGACATGGGGGTGAACAGTGCTCTGCTCTGAAAGCAAAGAGAAAAAGTGGCAGGCACACATAGTGAAATCAGGAAACGGGAAAGGATTGGAATTGGAAACCAACAGAAAACAAAAAAATATATATATTGAAGTGGAGTAATTTAGTTATTTTTCCCATTTTGTGAATCGAATAGTATTAGTATAGTACCATGCACAATTTATTTTTGGAGGATATCAAATTGAAATAAATAAATATATAATAAAATATTAATAAAAAATATTTAGAACAAGAAAGAAACTGAGCACAAAAATAATAATTGATATGCTATTGCTAATTGCTTGTGTAAAATAGAGTAGAGATAGATGAGTAAGTAAGACTAACTCCCTCCCACCCTGCAGTGCAGTCATACTGTGCCCCGCCCCCCAAAAACAGATTAAATCCCTCCACCCTGCAGTCATGATTTAAAGGGACACTAAACCCAAAAATTGTCTTTCATGATTTACAGTAAGTAGAGAATACAATTTTAAACTACATTCCAATTTACTTCTATTATCTAATTTTCTTAATTATTTAGATATCCTTTATTGAAGAAATAGCAATGCACATGGTGAGCCAATCAAAGAGAGACATCTATGAGCAGCAACCAATCAGCAGCTACTGAGCATATCTAGATATGCTTTTCAGCAAAGTATATCAAGAGAATGAAGCACGTTATATAATAGAAGTAAATTAGAAAGGTGTTTAGAATTGCGTGCTCTTTCTAAATCATGAAAGAAAAATATTGGGTTTCATGTCCCTTTAACACCTACAATGAATTTCAAAGAAATAAGTACTAGTAACTAGCAACTAAGCATTGTTTTTTTTTCTGACACATTTATTTTTTCTTCTCCCATTTGCCAGCCACCTGTATCATGTCATGTGACAGACGTCACATCAGCCAGTCACAGACTAGTATACGTATACCCTGTGAGCTTGTGCACGTGCTCAGTAGGGTCTTGTTCCACAGAAAGTGTGAATAGAATTTTTTAACCGATTAATTGAAAAAATAATCGACCAGCTAATCGATTATGAAAATAATCGTTAGTTGCAGCCCTACCTCAGAGCATTTACTAATTGCACTACTGCTAGCCTCTAGCAAAATGGTTAAAGGGACAGTAAAGTCATAATTAGACATTCATATTTCAGACAGAGCACACAATTTTAATCAACTTTCCAATTTACTTCTATTATTTAATTTGCTTCTCTGGTTATCCTTTGCTGAAAAGTTTATCTAGAGAAGCTCATGAGCAGCAAATAACCTAAGTTCTAGCTGCTGATTGGTGGCTGCATGTATATACCAATTGTCATTGGCTCACCCATGTGTTCAGTTAGAAACCAGTAATGTATTGCTGCTCCTTCAACAAATTATATCAAGAGAATGAAGCAAATTTGATAATAGAAGTAAACTGGAAAGTAGTTTAAAATGGTATGTTCTACCTAAATCATCTTAGAAAATGTTTGGCTTTCATGTCCCTTTAAAGTCAGCTTTGGACTGGCAGTAAACTATCAGTCATGGTACATTTATGTGGTTAAACACATACGTATAGGCAAGCAATAGTGCATAAGAGCGTTTTATTATTGCACTTTTACGTCTCCTTTAATTACACACAATTAAACAATACCTGGGCTCTCTTCCTACATGCAGCCTGTAATTGTGTTATGTTATAAGGTAATCATTGTACCTATAGTCATAATGTTGTGCAATAGGTTGTTGCTTTATAAATAAATGAAAATATTTCCCCATAATTCAATCATTTATCCCTTTTCACAAAATGTTATCATTTTAAAATGTTAGCTTTATATTAAGCATGTCAAAATGAATTTAAATTAGTGTCAATTTTCCAGTTGAATCTTTTGCAAAAAAATGACCCTATATAAACTAATCTGTACATTCTATTAAAAACAAGATAAAAACAATCATTAGAGCAGACAGCTTGTCTTTCGTTATTCTGCTCAAGTCAACAAAGGTCATGGCTGCTCTTACCATCACATGACACTTTCCACATTAATTATAATCTTCAAGAAGACTGTTCAGTAAAACATAGTATGAAATATATTTCTAAGTGTTGAGATTAAAATGTCATAAGTATAGATGAGGGTGTTTAAAACACTGCAAAAGTTAATTTGCAAGAAAAATAACTGATCATAATCTTAGAAACATTACTTGTAATGCTGCAGTCACATGCTGGGTCGGACATCTTATTTTTCCCCTGCGCAGGATGTAACCCTCTACTCTGCACAGGTTTTTGTATATAGAGTAGGGTTGCAGTTCTTAGAAAAGTCATAGAGACAGTGACATTGAACCCGAGATGTGGCTGAACCTGGGAATCATACTGGTCAGGAGGAGTAAGGATGCAGATGTTGAAAATAAGGAGAGTCAAGAAATCTCTCTGAAAACCTTTGATTTTGGGTTCTTTAAAAATACAGTCAAGATGCCCCCAACTTATGGGGTGTTATCTAGTGCCTAGGTGCTGGAAGTTGTCTTGGGATTGATGGACATGATGGCACTTATGGTTTCAGATCTTATCTCTCACTGGCACAACATCAGAGGATTATAGGGAAGTAGCCAATGGTTAGCAGAACACATCTAGCAGCCTGATCACTCCAAAAACCCACAGCCGAGGTAAGTATGACACAGATGATATCCTCAGACACACTAAAACCTAAGGGCTAGTTACATTAATAAGGGCTAGTTACATTAGATCAGCTAAACCAGGAATTCCCAGGTAGGGGTCTGAACACACTACTGTATTATAGCATGTGTCTAAGGGATATTTACAATTTATTTGTAAAAGTTAAAGCTAAATATTGGATTGCTATTTCTAAACTTAAAATAATTAACTTAATATATATTATATTTTTATTTTACTCATTCCTTTAGTAGACTAATAGACACCTTTGGGTGTCAGTGGAGTTGGCTATATTATTCAGTGTTGTTACAAGACAAAAGCTCAATTCTTCTATACTAAAGTAACATAGTATATGTAATATATAAGCATATGCACAGGTCCAGAAAACTAGAAATTAACATGAAAAATGCAAGCGATTTCTATATCTTGGCACATATCACTTGATAATGCTGACCAGTGAAAACCCCTCCCTTTAGGGGTGCGGACACAACTGTCCACTCCCCTGGTTACCTGTATATAAGCAACCCCTCAGATACTGCTCCTCCTCCTCTTGGTGATGCCCATCCAAATAGATGGACCAGGCAAATGAGAAGGAGCCTGGTAAGCATTACCCTGGGATATGGGCCAAGATATAGAAATTGCTTTTATTTGTGGTGTTAATTTCCCATGATGCTGCAACTACCCTAGTTGAGTGCACGTTGAGCCCTTCTGGAACCTGCTCATTCTTTTGCTTGTATGATCTTGAAATAGCTTGAAGAATCCAACCAAAAATAGTTGATTTTGCAGGAGCCTGACCCAGACAAGGACCTATAGGAATGTCAAAAAGATGATCTGTCTTGCAAATAGACTGTGTGTGTGCTTAACATAAATGTAAAGGCAACAGACCACATCCAGATGATACCTTCCTTGATTCTCATGTTTTTCAGGACAACACGATATCTTGACTTCTACAAAAGTCAGACACAACCTTAGGCAGAACTCATCAAAAGTTTGCAAGATAACTTTATCCTGATGAAAAACAAGGAAAGATTGTTTCACAGAAAGTTCTAACACACATATTGCTGAAGTGATAGTCACAAGAAAAATGGTCTTTAATGGGACAGTCTACATCAGAATTGTTATTGTTTAAAAAGATAGATAATCACTGTATTACCCACTCCCCATTTTTGCATAACCAACACAGTTATATTAATATACTCTTTACCTTTGTGATTACCTTGTATCTAAGCATCTTCTGACAGCCCCCTGATCACATGACATTTTATTTATTATCTATTGACTTGCATTTTAGCCATTTAGTGCAGTGCAAGAGGGGGCCTTCAAGTACTTAGAAATTATCATATGAGCCTACCTAGGTTTATCCTTTAACTAAGAATATCAAGAGAACAAAGCACATTTAATGAAAAAAGTAAATTGGAATGTTGTTTAAAATTACATGCCCTTATTACATTACATCTGAATCATGAAAGTTTATTTTTGACTAGACTGTCATTTTAAGGTGCGAAACCAGAGAAAAAGTCACGTAGGCTCAGAAGGAGTATCTATAAGGGCTTCCAGGAAGATCCCAGGATGGAACTGTCGATCTCTTGTTTGGATAGATATTGGCGAAAGCCTGAAAGAATTGAATTACCAAGGGATCTTTTGCCCATCTCTTTCCGCATATGGCTGAAATTGCTGAAATTTGAACATTCAGAGTTGGAGCACTAAGACCCTTCAAAAAACTATCATGTAGAAATTCTAACTGAGAAAGCTGAATACATGCCATGGAGGACTTATGTTGAATCATCCAAGAAGAAAAAATTATCCCAAATTATGACATACACATTTGATGTAGATTTTATTTCTCTAGCTTTCAGAAATGTCTGAATTACTGGAGTCAAAATATTATTTTGCTGTAAACGGATGATCTCAGCAACCATGCTGTAAACTTGAGGCTCTGAGGGTCTGAATGGAGCAATGAACCCTGAAGCAGCATGTCCCATGTCAACCTCTGGACTAGAAGAAAACAAGGTCTGCAAGGCTAAAGGGCAGGATCACAATGAATGTTGCCTATTCTTTCAGGATTTTCTTCAGCAGATAAGGAATGAGAGAAAACGGTGGAAACACATAGATCAGATTGAACTCCTACTTCTTAGACAGAGCATTCACTAGAGCATGAACAGTTGGAACCTGTCTGAAATAGTGTGAATCTTCATGATTGAGACTGGAGGCCCTTAAATCTTAAAACTTCTAGAGTGCCCAATGTGTCTACAATCATTTGAAAGAGCTTTCTGTTGAGCTGCCATTCCATTGATGAGATCAGTCGTCTACTGAGAAAATCTGCATTGACACTCAAGGAGCCTGGAATGTGGACAGCTGTCAACAACTGAATATTGCATAGAGACCACACAAAAATTGGAGAGACCTCTATCAGGACTGTCTGACTTGTTGTCCCTTCTTGAAATCGAATATAAGCAGTTGCAGTTCTGTTGCCTGTTACACCCTTTACCATTTTTCTTAAAGGAAACTTTGAACATTGACTAAGGCAAGAAACATAGCCCTGATCTCTAAAAGATATGAGGACATCTCCTGAATGTGTCCCTATTAAACTTCCTGGGAATAAAGACTGTTGCATACAGCCCCCCATTCAAGCTTTCTGGAGACGGTCTGAAGTAGGATCCGCTCTGGTTCTACAAGAAGAAGACCTCATGAAAGTTTTGAACTTGACACCACCAATGAACAAGTTTTCTTAGCTGCATTAGAAATGGAATCTGATGAGAGAAACTCTGAGCCCTTTTGAATTGTTGAAGGAAATGGCACTGGAATGGATGCATCCTCTATCTTGCCCACTTCACCATATTTATTAGTGAAGTCATATGCCCTAAAATATTCATCCAGCTATGTGTTGACAGCTTTGGAATTTGTCGTAGGTGTAAGAAATACTTTTGTAGATATAGAATTCTCATCTGAGGCAGTAAAACTCTCAATGTATTGAACTGAGCTCCCAAAAACAGGAAAAGGGAAGAGTAGAATCCCAGGTTGTGAATATGTTTTGGTACCTCTTGAATCGCTTGCCAAGGTGCTTGTTGATAAACTGATACATTGCTTGTAGCTTTAAGGGTTCTTTTGGGAGTGATGTCCCCAAGAAAGGAAGACAAGGTTTTACCTTTAAGTGCAAAAAATTCCCGGTCTGAAGTAGATTGAGGACCCAAGAATCTGAAATATAATCTAGTACTGAGAATGGGTAGTGAGATGAGGTGATTTTGTAGAGTTCCTGTAAGCTACTTTTAGCTTTCTATATATTTGGCTGCAATGGATAAGAATTTAAATGTGAAATATACATTTTTAACATAATCGTAGGCAGAGAGAGCTAAGATATTTTTAAATGTGTTGCACATTTCTAGAAATGTGGCTTTAGATTATTTTGGGGTTTGTTATGCAGCTTCAAGTTTTCTTAGGTTCTGAATAGGTTCATTTCTTAAGGTCCAATCTGTCTAGTCCTGAAATTGATCATTGTATATTAAACTTTAAATGAAGCCAAACTATTTTTAGGAGCAAGATTAAGTGTGTGTGAGTGTTTGTGAGTGAGTTAATGTGTTTCTGTGTAATGCATTGGGCATGGTTGGTGGTGGCTTTAAGGAAGGGGTTAAAGTCAATAAGTTGGGGGCATCAAATATTCAAGTGTGAAGAAAAAGGGTTCTGCTCACTCAGAGAACGGATCCTGTTTTCTTCAAACTTTTATGGTTATCTACATTAACAGTGGTTCCAGCTCCTAAGGTCATAGGAGTTCCAGACGAACCCAGTTTGAAGGTTGTATGGTCACTGTGTATGGGCTGAAGATTGGGGGCAGCATTTAGAGTACGACCGTTACTAGCCAAGCCAGCCACAATATTGAAAAAGCGTGGAGCTCTGACCCAGAGCATTATTTAGTGCACCATAGAAGAATGCATGAGATAGTGCTGAGAAGTGGTTGGACAGCTGACATCACTATGAGGTGGAGAGAGACTGGCGAATGAATATGCGGTCCCTTGTCTGGAGAGTTGATGTGGTCATTCCTGGTGCAGTGGAACAGTGATTAGTGAGCAGCTGCATTGCGACTATATTTTTACGCTTTCTCTAAGCGTAGGAAGGGCATGTTACATAAACAATTACTTTCATCAAGCTGCCTTCCACATTGAGCCCATAGTGCATGGAATGCTTTTATTGAGGGTTGTTTCTATCATTTTACAGACATCAAATATACCCTTGGGCTGGAGTCCCTAGTCTTTTTGACACCTAACAACCCCCCTGCTGACGCAACTGGCATAGTGGTGCCAGGTGTGCACAGTATCACTTAAAGGGACAGTCTATTCCAGATTTTGTATTGTTTAAAAAGATAGATAATCCCTTTATTACCCATTCTCTAGTTTTGCATAGCCAAAACTGTTATATTAATATTCTTTTAACTCTGTGATTACCTTGTATCTAAGCCTCTGCAGAGGCCTTTTAGTCAATTGGTTCTGACTCATAAGTAACTCCACGGGAGTAAGCACAATGTTATCTATATGGCACATATGAACTAGCGCTGACTATCTGTGAAAGACTATAAAATTGCATTGAGATAAAAGGTGGCTTTAAAGCGCTTAGAAATTAGCATATGAGCCTACCTAGGTTGAGTTTTTAACAAATAATAGCAAGAGACCAAAGCAAATTTGAAGATAAAAGTAAATTGGGAAGTTGTAAAATTATGTGCCTTATCTGAATCATTAATTTTGACTGTTACTTTAAGCAGCATTCTCTGATGCACTAATGTGCATATACTTTTACACTGCAAGTAAAGGACAACCATGCTTGTGCTATATTGCATTATAGATCATGGCTAAAGAACTATGATTCATGTGTGGTAGTATATTATGCACCCTGTAGGCAACCTTGCTGCTGATTAGCTGGATAGTACTAAGCCTGCAACAATAAATAGCACAAAGTGGGGTGGGTGCTGGCAAGACCTTGCAAAACTTGAACACATTATTTAATTTTCTTTAGATTATAATATAAAATGTTAAGTTATAAAAAGTAAAAAAAAAAAAAATTCAACAAGTTTGAAAAATACTTTAAAGGGATAGTAAACTTTCACGATTCAGATAGGGCATGTAATTTTTAACAACTTTCTAATTTACTTTTATCATCAAATTCGCTAATGTTTAAGCCCTTGAAGGCTGCCTCTTATCTGAATGCATTTGACAGTTTTTCACAGCTAGAGGGCATTAGTTCATGTGTTTCATATAAATAAGATTGTGCCCATGCACACTATTGCCTGAAATGCAAGTCTGTCAAAGGATCTGAGATAAGGAGGCAGTCAGCAGAAGCTTAGATACAAAGTAATTGCAGAGGTTAAGAATATATTTCTGTAACAGTGTTGTGTATGCAAATCTAGGGAATGCTAAATTAAGGGATTATCTATCTTTTTTAAACCATGACATTTTTGGTGTTTACTATCCCTTTAATTATTTATTTTGCTTACTTTTCCTCTAATTAAAGACAAAAAACGTGGGTTTTGTAATTCTGAAAAATTTAATATCACGCTTTAGTCTTCACAAGCCTAACCTGCCTGCATATCTTTTATTGTCCTCGGCAGTGGTGATAAGATAAGATGCTAGAAAACAGTGCAGGTTTTACTAACAAAATTAAAGTGGTTAGCCTTGTATGCTCCAGTAACAAGTCTGGATTGGCTCCAGGACATATGGTAGGATATGGGAAATAACTTCTTGAACAAAATGTAGAACATTAGCTCAAATTATGCTAAATGTTGTCATGGAACTGATAAAGGACAGCACTGGAATAACATTTTCTGTTGCTTTCCTCATCATGGGAAATCTTGAATGTGAGACAAGGGGCGGGTATGATATTGTTCAGCTGTGGGGTGTTTCCTAGATTCTTAAGCCATTAAGGAATGTCAAGAGATGTGCATTTCTATTATTGTAACCGGGCTACATAGAATATTATGATTTAAAGTCCAAGAGCACGCATTGCAAACTCTATAAAATAAATAAATATATATATATTTATCTGCCTGCGAACTAGATGATAATAAAGATTTGTTGATTTAAAATAAACTAATCAGAGAGGAGATTATACAAAAAAACAAGTAACAGGAGAACATTACTGTAATTTCATTATAAAAATATATGGGATACCATGGCAAATCAATATACTTTTTAGAATTTGGATATAGTTAACATTTGGCAAGTCCTGCTATATACTGAGCATATAACAGATTGTATTCTCACATGAAACAAAACAGTAACATTTCTGCGGAATTAGAAGTAGGGACATTTTTTACATAATATAAACTTATTTTAGTCTTGAAAATCATATTTAGAGTTTTTAAAGGCCATCATAATTATAGAACATTGTTGCCGTGTAGGGAAAGTTCAAACTACAAATGTACATAACATGTAAAGTGACCAGACATCCTTATGTTTTAGGGGCAGTCCTGAATTTGGGCAGTGTGCCCCTAGTTTTTTTAGGGACTAAATTTGTTCAGTCTGTCCCTAATTTTTTAAAGGGCTAAACTAAACTGTTCTGGATTGTTCTGAATTTGCCTGAATGGGTTTCATGGACCTTGTGCTAGGGTGTATATGACAAGTACTAAGTCCACTTTCCACAAAATCAGCTGCAGTTACTTCTCTAATCCAGCAGATGTCACTGTTGGTATCATAGGTTACATTCCCAGTGATAAGAGGAACTGGTAGTTCACTTGCTTTTTTCCTATATACATATTTTTTACTATATAACGATAAAAAACAATAGACAAAATCTCATACCATTCAAAATATTTAAAATATTTAAAACCTTCCTTGCATGCATATGCAGCTTTATGTGAAAACCTTTCAAATAAAACCTGACAATTGAATCACAGATTTAACTTATTTCAAATGGACATTATTCATTTTGCATTAAAACGCATTGTAATCAACATACACTTTTGCTATTTCAAACCGATTAACACTGTATTATATATCAAGTGTTGTATCCAGCATACCTTCGTTTCTGGTATATTGAGATGTTAAAATATTATAACAGAGACCCACTCTCAATCTGCTGTGAGTAATAATAATTTGGCCCCCATATCTTCTCTTTACACCCTTTCTTTCCCCTCTCTCATATCTTTATTTTTTTTCTCCTCTCTCTCGTAAAGCTATCTTCTTCTCCACTTTACTTCTCCTCTCAAATCTCTCTCTCTGCCCCCGTTTACCCTCTCAGAAGTAACAATGTAAGCACTAACGGTGTTCCTTCAGCCCTAGAGGAAAAACATATCCTTGCTCTTTCTAGGATATATAATATTATAATATTCCTTCAGATAACATTTTTAGCACATATCACAAAATGTGTGTTTGTCAACGCTGCAATAGGAATTTACATTTTTTTCACTTACTAACTTTTACTCGCCACTGGCTAGTAAAGAGTGTAAATTTTGAGCCCTCTATATATATATTGCTTAGGTGTTTCTTGATCTGCGCTGTGTATGCTGCAAATGTTTATTTTGCTCTAATACGTTCCTCCTGATATATTTCAATGGCAGCTTGTTTCTGAATATTCCACTATCATCAAATGGAATGTGAAAAGAAAAGGTATGGAGTTGGGTTTCAGAGTTCAGCGCACATAGAAGGGAGAAAAACAAAACAAAACCAAATGATGGTGCAGTATGTCAGTATTGGGCAATCAGACACTAAAAGTGAGATTTAAATTTGCTCACCTTATTTAACCTCAAACATGTGAGGTATGTGGGAAGCGTGGAGGGGATATAATCCCTGTCTGTGGTAAAGATGTTTCCAGCTGGTATGCAGTATCTTTTAGCAGGCGGAAACCCCTGGAGTAGATATGTGCTGGTTTTTCAAACAAACTTCTCCTCTCTGGAGTAAGGTAGAGAAACTTTATTTCTTGTTGCTGATTATTTCTTTCCTCCTTCTTTATTCCTGAAAGGCTTCTCCTCTCTGGAGTATGGTATAAACTCTATTTTTTTACATACTATGAGATCAATAGTGGATATTTTTTGCAGCACTCATGAGATGTGTTTAAATGATGCTTACAAGGACACAAAGTGAAATTTAAATAAAACACTTTTATTTTCCAATGTCCAATAAAATTATAAACTGAAATCATCTTAATAAAAGTCCAGATCAGGGTCAGTATAGGTGAGCAGATGAAATATAGTATAATTCTTAAAATACGGAAGTGGGTTTATTATCAGGGCTGATGCAAAAACAGCTGGCTGATAAAAGTTCGTGATATGGTGATATAGGCTGCTGTAATTACAGCTAAAAGTTGATTCGTTGTGGTTGTTTTGAGCTCTGAATGGCTCATAAAGTTTGGATAGATATGTTGGAGGTATAATGAAAAACCGTAATAAATAGTTACATGAACTGCTGTAAGTAAAGCTGGATGATGATTCCTTGTGGTCTTTTGAGCTCTGGATGGCTCACAATATCCGGATGGGTGTGGATCCTTAAACCTGTCAGTGACAGGGTCCGTAGCTGAAGAATTGACGCTTGGTCTTGCCGGACCGGAAGTGACGTCAAATGTGGGCATGCCCTTACGCGTTTCGTGAACTAGGTTCACTTCATCAGAGGGTATCAATTCTTCAGAGCTCAAAACAACCACAAGGAATCAACTTTTAGCTGTACTTACAGCAGCCTATATCACCATATCACCAACTTTTATCAGCTAGCTGTTTTTGCATCAGCCCTGATAATAAACCCACTTCCGGATTTTAAGAATTATACTATATTTCATCTGCTCACCTATACTGACCCTGATCTGGACTTTTATTAAGAGGATTCAGTTTATCATTTTATTGGACATTGGAAAATAAGTGTTTTTATTTAAATTTCACTTTGTGTTCTTGTCAGCATCATTTAAACACATCTCATGAGTGCTGCAAAAAATATCCACTATTGATCTCATAGTATGTAAACTGAGCACTAATCGGTTTGCATACATAAAGTTTATACCATACTCCAGAGAGGAGAAGCCTTTCAGGAATAAAGAAGGAGGAAAGAAATAATCAGCAACAAGAAATAAAGTTTCTCTACCTTACTCCAGAGAGGAGAAGTTTGTTTGAAAAACCAGCACATATCTGCTCCAGGGATATCAAGGTTTCCGCCTGCTAAAAGATACTGCATAAGAGCTGGAAACATCTTTACCACAGACAGGGATTATATCCCCTCCACGCTTCCCACATACCTCACATGTTTGAGGTTAAATAAGGTGAGCAAATTTAAATCTCACTTTTAGTGTCTGATTGCCCAATACTGACATACTGCACCATAATTTGGTTTTGTTTTGTTTTTCTCCCTTCTATGTGCGCTGAACTCTGAAATCCAACTCCATATATATAAATATATATATATATATATATATAAAAAAAAAAAAAAAAAAATTATATATATATATATATATATATATATATATATATATATATAAACTATAACTGTTATCCCAGCACCTGTTTCCATTGCATACCACATTTTTACATTCTAATGTTCTTCACATACAGGAAAATGTTATTTTTATTTTAAATAAATATTTTTATATATATACTGTATATACAGTATATAGCTTCCTGTCAGTGCCGGTGAGCACCCAGGGCTGAGCATGTTGCAGGTAATGGGATGTGTACCTGGTCCGGTATGAGAGTTCAGTCCCCTTCCATCTTTTGTATATGTCTAGGGTGATTACATAAGCCTGTGCACCCTTCCCTTGTTCCCAGTTTGTTTGGATTTGAAAGCTTGTATTGTGTGGCTGTTTTGGGGTCCCAGGTATTGGAAAGGACCTTGGCGTGGTACCTGGGCTTGTCCCATTTCGCAGATGCGGAAACTAACCTTTCCATTTTTGCTTTTAAATCTTAGCTGAGAGCTTGTAAGTGAGTGCTGGACTTTCTCTATGTGTTATATTAATTTGTTTTGTAATTTTCCCTATGGTTCTTTCACCCAGACCTGTCTGGGGTTAACTGCTTGTGACTCTGGGAACAGCACCACTTCCTGTGAGTGCCAGTGAGCACCCAGGGCTGAGCATGTTGCAGGTTTATGGGATGTGTACCCGGTACGGTATGAGAGTGCAGTCCCCTTCCGTGTTTTGTGTGTATATATATATATATATATATATATATATATATACACATATACAGTATATATATATATATATATATATATATATATATATACACATATACAGTATATATATATATATATATATATATATATATATATATATATTAATATAGATATATAGGTATATAAACTGTAATGGTTATCACAGCACCTGTTTCCATTGCATACCACAATTTTTCTTCTTAAAGGGACAGGAAACCCAAATATATCTTTAATGGTTTGGATAGAGCATACAATTTCAAACAACTTTTCAACAGAATTGCATGACTGGCAGCTAGCTTAACACATCTAGCTAGCCAATCACAAGAGAAAATGTGTGCAGGCACCAATCAGCAGGTAGTTCCCACTAGTGTAGGATTTGTACATATTCTTTTTCAACAAGGGATAGAAAGAGAACAAAGCACATTTAAAAATAGAAGTTAATTTAAAAGTGTCTTAAAAGTACATGCTCTATCTGAATCATGCAAGTTTAATTTGGACTTTCCTATTCATTTAAAGGGACTTAACACTTTAAGATGGTAATACTAAGTGATAAATCGTATACATAAAAAAACTCTGCAATATACTTTCATTATTTATTTGAATAATCCCACTCTGAAATTGTGAGCTTTTTAGTTCCTATTAGAAGTGGAATTGCAAAACACTGTTATATTCCACACAGTCCTTGGATGCACACTCTAGTGACCTATTTATAACTGTCCCTAATTGGCCACTGCAGAGAAGGTTACCTAAGTTACAACATGGCAGCTCCCATTGTTTTATAGACACTAAAATTTTACACTTATTTGTCAATATTTAAACAGTGAATGGAACTTTAAAAAATACATCTACATGCTATTCTTAGACTAATCCTTTCTTTTAATGCATCATTCATTACAACTCACACGATATGGTCTTTTCACATTGAATTTTCATTGCGCAAGTCTTGAAGAATTGAGATTTATGCAACAATCCTTTCCGCTCTTGAAAAGCTGTAGTTAACAGTTTTCCACAACATAAAGTTTCACAAAACACTTCAGAAATACATTGCAAAATACAGTTACACTCATATTAACACAGTCTATTAAAAATTATTTTAAAAATATATTGCACACAAAAGTTTTAAGGGCTCAAAGATAAGAGATCTCGGGTGTTAGAAAAAAAAGCAGGGATTTTACATTCACATACATACACATACATAGAGAGACATGGATTTATATGTATAGAGATATGTTTAACTATGGCGATAACAGGGGCGTATTTAGGTTTTGTGCTGCCCTAGGCACTCAAAATTCTGCTGCCCCCCCACCCCACCCCAGGTTTAAGGCCTTTTTTTAGACATAATATTTTTGGGGCAGGGTGTAAAAAATAAAAAAAATAATGTATTTTTAAGTAGATGTTCGCCAGGGCTTGCATTCACTCTGGTCACACATACAAATATATATATTAAGACATTATTTTGCAAGTCAGATGATTAAAGTGTGTATATCAGAAAAAAATATCCTTCACTGTTTGATAGTTTGTCAGTAGGTAGTTGTTTAACCTTAAACATCTTCTTTGGTGATTGACAGTTATTTAAGCAAAATATCTGCTTGGATAAATATGTAATGAATATACAAACTGGCCTTTAAAAGTAATTAAAAAATACAACAGTAGTTATGATAAGTTTAGGAACTGTATCCTAGGGGATAAAGTCACATAATACAATCATAATAAAGTATATACGTGTATTGTTTCTGAATGTATTAAATGCATACAACATATTTTTAGTTGTGTTTTAAGTCACATGGTTGTATAGATTCAGCAATAAATACTTATTCTTTGCATGTATGACAGATAGACAAACAGTAAATGTACAAGTATTTAGTGACTAATCCGTTTAAGTATTTTAATGCCTAATGAAGATGTATTAAAGGGAGAAAGGCATATGCTGTTTCACAGTGGTCACGTTGTAGTGCACACTGCACTTTGTAGTCTGTGTGAGTCTCAATCACACGGTGGAGCCAGGAAGAATACTGCATTCCCTCTCAGTCCAGGCCAGGCTGCGCAAGTGAGCTCCGCTTCCACTGTCACCACGTCATGCGCACCCACATACAATCCCATAGGATAGCAATAGCCGGGCCCTGGTTGATTTAGCCACCTGGCCCTCAGTTCAGTAGAGTGGCCCTAGGGACTCAAAATTCTGCTGCCCCTTAAAAATCTGCTGCCCTAGGCACCGGCCTTGTTGGCCTATGCCTTAACACACCCCTGGGCGATAATGAAAAGAGTTCACATTACAATCTTATGCACATTAAACAATATCTCAGATGGATTTTCAAAGAGATATTCGAATATAGATCTTTAGATATCTAGACATATATATAAATATATATATATCCATTACATATCTTGCTATATATAAATAGATATATCTGTCCAAAAATCATCACATATATAGAGAAATTTCAATATGATATATTCACATTTTCATGTATACTTTTTGAGGAGAATACGTCATGGGTCTTGCGCAACAGATTAGTTTTTTTATTTTTATTTTTTATTTGTCTTCACCATTAACTTCTATGGGGAAATATGTGAACACGCACGCTTTCTGGCTTTATGGATTACGCAGATAACTCACGCTCAAAATAAGTTATTTTGCAACTTGTAATACCTGTGCAACCCCAAATGTGAAAAAAAAAAAAACAGAACACGTACAGTGTTTTTGCAATTGCAAAAATCAGATTTGCCAAGCGACTTGTAATCTTGCCCTTAGGGGACGATTTATCAATGTCTGTTCAACATGATACGCTGTAGCGTATAATGTCCGACAGACATCGCTGAATGCCGACAGCATAAGCTGTCGGCATTTAACATTGCACAAGCAGTTCTGCCGCTAGCAGGGGGTGTCAATCAACCCGATCATATAGAATCAGGCTGATTGATGTCCGCAGCCTCAGAGGCAGCGGACCAGTTAGGGAGCAGCGGTCTTAAGACCGCTGCTTCATAATTGCTGTTTCCGGCGAGCCTGAAGGTCCTTGATAAATCGGCCCCTTAGTGTTTAATGTCCTTTAAGTGCCGTTATACACTGGAGTCCTGCAGCCCTTCCATACAAGTGTACAAAAAACAATCCAGTACCAGCACTGTTTTCCAAATAAAAGTTCCTTTATTGAGGCGACATGGGATACAAGAAGAATAGCTAAATTTCGGGCTTGCTTAGCCCTTATTAATAATATATAGGTATAGATATATATTTTACATTAACATTATCACATATATATATATATATCTAAATATAAATAAATATATATTTAAAAATAAAAAAACAAAATTTTCTATGGGAAGGACATTGGAATGTAAACTAGGCATAATGCGCTTTGGGTTTCACGCTTTAGGTCTAACGCAATGACGGGTTAGCACGCATGTCTGTGGAAATCACATATGATTTCTCTTTTCACTTTTTTGCCCCCTGCACTTGCATGAGGTGAGCAAAAAGGTGAGACTTTGTAAAACTAATTTACATACCCTTACTCATAATTCCCTGGTCTGAAGGAAACCCTGTTAGATGAGTTTTGTTTTTTTATGAAAAAAGTCAACTAATTTGTTTCGGTGTGAAAATGTGCTATACAATGATATATTTTGTATCACTAAATATTTTAAGATTGCATGCATGATAGAAATCTTCCAGTAGATGGCAGCCTACACCATGCGTACAGTTTACCTGGGCATTACACTGATGACTTACTAAGCATGATTTCAGTAGGCGACTGATTCACAGATGTATCCAAGGACATAAACAAGAATTTAAATTTGTAAGTGACATTAAATTTTTTTTGAATGTTGTATATTAAAATTCCCTATTTAGGTTGCCATAATTTCAGTTATTTACATTTGTGAAAGTACAAGTTCATCTGAGGTTGACTCAATACATACTTAACCACATAAGTCATGCACAAATTTAAAACTGAATCATCAAATAATAAGTGGTATATAAATTGAATATAACAAAAATTATTTGTGATCTTAAACTGTTTAATTCAATAATCATTGTTTTAGTCTTGAGTGACATATTAAGACACTATGTGCTAGAATACAAGTGGAGCACTAATTTATCGCTTGCCCATAAATGGACAAATTCGCCCATTTACGGGCATGCAATAAATAACCAGTCATTACAAGTGCTCCGAAAATTAACCAGAGATCAGATAACACATATAAACATATAAATAGATATGCATATATTCATATACATATATATTTAAATTTGCTACCCATCGCTGCGCGACTTACCCCCTTCGCTGCGCTTAATTCTCATGCCTTGTCTCCTGGTATGAGAACGAGGCTCCCATTGGAGCCTATGGAAGAACACTCTTGTGAGCGCAAATCTTCCATGAAATGCGAACACGAGGTTGCATTCGTATTGTGGGTCACTTCAAATACCAGCCCACAATTGCGTGCGCTGGTATTACGAATAGAGCACATATATCCCGCTTGCAAAAGCGTTATTTTCTACTCCACTCGTAACCTGGCCCTACATGTAATCCTGACAAAGTGGCTTTTTATTTGCTTATCTTAAGCATTTAGACTTCTTTATTGTATAATTTATGTTCCTATTTAAATAATGGAATACATTAAGACTAATGTAATTTCAAAAGTATTGTAACAATTATTTAACCGTTAATATGTCAGGTGATAAGATACAGAATGCCATACAGATGATAATGCAACTGATAACCTTTTCAAAGATATCGCATATCAAGTTATATTAACAAGCAACCAAATACTTTATGCTGATAAATCAGTTTATTTATGTATGCTGTCATGCATTCTGTTTGGTTATACATTCAGGGAATTTATACAGAATTTTGCAGCATTATACAAATAAACAATAATAATAATTTTATATATATATAGATATAAAAATATATATATATTTATACAAAACTACATATATATATATATATATATATATATATATATATATATATATATATATATATATATATATATATATATATATATATATATATATATATATATATATATATATATACATACATACATACACTTATGCATACATTTCACCAAGAGCAAAGGGAAGGGTAATCACTGGGTTAAAACTTATTTTTTTTTATTACAAATGTTAAAAGATCATGATGCTTTGGTGTTTTGATGACACATTCATCAAATGTGCAATCTCTGCTAAGAACAGACAAAACATTTATGGCTAGATTACAAGTTGCGCGATATTGAAATATTGCGCCCGCATTAATTTGCACGGGTATTAACTAAATTTGTGCTTGTCGGTTTACCGTGACTGAAGTCCTCATGTAAAGGGTTAGGGCTAAATACAAATTTGCAACAAACACAACATAAATACATTAAAATAAAGTACAACACTCCTATATGCTCTAATAAAAATTATTCATATATATATTAAAAAGCTATATAGTATATGACAAGCTATTTGAAAGTAAAGTGCTATGGATATATACCTACATATACCTACATATACATGTCTAGATATAATACAGCCAAATGAACAGACTCTTACTGCCAGCCAAACAGCTTGTTGTGAATGAAGTTACTCAGTATTCTTATAGCACAATACTGCACATGTACAAAACAAGCTTGTGTGTTTTACTTTATCCTGTAGAATAGGTATATGTAAGTGTTAAACATTCAGCACACTCCAAGTAAGTCCTAGACCCCTTAAGTGTAATGCATATCACATACCATGGTTCAGCTAATGGGGCCTATTTATGAAAGGTCTGTCGGACCTGATCCGACAGTGCAGATCATGTCCGACAGACCTCGCTGAATGCAGAGAGCAATACGCTCTCCGCATTCAGCATTGCACCAGCAGCTCTTGTGAACAGCTGGTGCAACGCCGCCCCCTGCAGATTCGCGGCCACTAGCAGGGGGGTGTCAATCAACCCGATCATATTCGATCGGGTTGAATTGCTGCAATGTCTTTAGACCGCTGCTCCATAAATTGTGTTTCTGGCGAGTCTGAAGGCTCACCAGAAACACGGGCCCTCAAGCTTCATACGGAGCTTGATAGATAGGCCCCGATGTCTTTAAATCGGAACATCCAGCCAGCACTTATCCTCGGCAATGTGCCAGTTGCCAGGTCCGTGACCCCAGGTTAATGGTGGGGAAGAGGAATTAAAATCTTTGTGCTCATATATTACAACATATATTACTTAAGACGCTGTCTATGTCCAGACGGTATCCGGCTTTAAAATCCGACGCTGTGAAGGGCTCTCCCACACACCCCTCTGTGAGAGGCGTTATTTACAAAGTTCACAAGAGTACAGCATACAGCATTGAAAAAAAAGTTATAAAAATCAGGAAAATAGGAAAATGTAGTTAAAACGTCCGATTTATTGGATACACATTTAAAAGCTTGCAAGGGTACAGCTGTGGTAAAGTCTGTGTTGCTGTGCCCTTGCAAGCTTTTAAATGTGTATCCAATAAATCGGACGTATTAACTACATTTTCCTATTTTCCTGATTTTTCAAACTTTTTTCAATCCTGTATGCTGTACTCTTGTGAACTTTACATGTATAAATATGTGCATGTATGTATATCTACATATATATATATATATATATATATATATATATATATATATATATTGACTTCTGCAATAACCAACTAACTGGCCTTTCTTTCTCCTGCCCCCCCCCCTTCAATCCATTGCAAATGCTTCTGCCAAGCTAATCCACCTGTCCCACCACCCTGTATCTGCTGCACCTCTCTGTAAATCCCTTCACTACTCCCCATTCATAGCAGAATTAAATTCAAAATGATCAACCTGACCTACAAAGCCCTTACCAATGCTGCTCCCCACCACCTCTCTCACTAATTAACAAATATACTCCAGCCCACCCAATAAGATCCAATAATGACCTGCTCCTTGCATCTTCTATCATCACCTCTTCCAATGCTAGACTGCAGGACTTCTCTTGTGCGGCACCAACCCACTGGAACGGATTTCCTTGCAATGTCAGACTTTTGCCTAATCTGCCTTCTTTTAAACAGTCCCTAAAGACATTTTTGTTCAGTTAATTTTCACCCTTGTAATCCTCACCTTCTGTTTCACATCCTCCTACCGTCTAGATTGTAAATTCCCACAGGAATAGAGTAGTACATTTCTCATGTATTTGTTTGTCAAATTGTGTCTCTTACAAGTATTGTATCATTGTTTTACCATAATGAATTGTACCCATGAATAGTGCTGCAGAATATGTTGGTACTTTATAAATATAATATAATAATAATAATTTAACCCCTTAATGACCACAGCACTTTTCCATTTTCTGTCCATTTGGGACCAAGGCTATTTTTACATTTTTGCAGTGTTTGTGTTTAGCTGTAATTTTCCTCTTACTCTTTTACTGTACCCACACATATTATATACCGTTTTTCTCGCCATTAAATGGACTTTCTAAAGATACCATTATTTTCATCATATCTTATCATTTACTATAAAAAAAATATAAAATATGAGGAAAAAATGGAAAAAAAACACACTTTTTCTAACTTTGTCCCCCAAAATCTGTTACACATCTACAACCACCAAAAAACACCCATGCTAAATAATTTCTAAATTTTGTCCTGAGTTTAGAAATACCCAATGTTTACACGTTCTTTGCTTTTTTTTGCAAGTTATAGGGCAATAAATATAAGTAGCACTTTGCTATTTCCAAACCACTTTTTTTCAAAATGAGCGCTAGTTACATTGGAACCCTGATATCTGTCAGGAATACCTGAATATCCATTGACATGTATATATTTTTTTTTAGAAGACATCCCAAAGTATTGATCTAGGCCCATTTTGGTATATTTCATGCCACCATTTCACCACCAAATGCGATCAAAAAAAAATTGTTCACTTTTTCACAAATTTTTTCACAAACTTTAGGATTCTCACTGAAATTATTTACAAACAGCTTGTGCAATTATGGCATAAATGGTTGTAAATTTTTCTCTGGAATCCCCTTTGTTCAGAAATAGCAGACATATATGGCTTTGACGTTGCTTTTTGGTAATTAGAAGGCCGCTAAATGCCACTGCGCACCATGCGTGTATTATGCACAGCAGGGAAGGGGTTAATAAGGGAGCATGTAGGGAGCTTTTTGGGGTAATTTTAGCTTTAGTGTAGTGTAGTAGACAACCCAAAGTATTGATCTACGCCCATTTTGGTATATTTCATGCCACCATTTCACCGCCAAATGCGATCAAATAAAGAAAAACGTTAAATTTTTCAAAATTTTAGATTTCTCACTGAAATCATTTACAAACATTTTGTGCAATTATGGCACAAATGGTTGTAAATGCTTCTCTGGGGTCTCCTTTGTTCAAAAATAGCAGACATATATGGATTTGGTGTTGCTTTTTGGTAATTAGAAGGCCGCTAAATGCCACTGCGCACAACACGTGAATTATGCCCAGCAATGAAGGGGTTAATTAGGTAGCTTGTATGGAGTTTGCAGGGTTAATTTTAGCTTTAGTGTAGAGATCAGCTTCCCACCTGACACATCAGACCCCCTGATCCCTCCCAAAGAGCTCTCTTTCCTCCCCCACCCCAAAAATTGTCCCCACCATCTTAAGTACTGGCAGAAAGTCTGCCAGTACTAAAATAAAAGGTATCCTTTTTTTATATATAGCATATTTACATATGCTGTTGTGTAAGATTCCCCCCCTTAGCCCCCAACCTCCCTGATCCCCCCCAAAACAGCTCTCTAACCCTCCCCCTCTGCCTTATTGGGGGCCATCTTGGGTACTGGCAGCTGTCTGCCAGTACCCAGTTTGCATGTAAAAATGTTTTTATTTTTTTTTATTTTTGGTTTTTCTGCAGTGTAGCTTCCCCCCCCAAGACTAATCCCCCACCCCCTCCCAGATCCCTTAGATGACTTTAATCAGGGATTTTATCCCTCCTTTCTCCCCATAATAAAAAAAACCGTTTCTGTAGTGTAAGTGGTTCCCACCCGCTCCCTCCCCGTGCACGCGCCCGCCCACCACCCCCCGTGCACGCGCCCCCGACGATACCGCCCCCCTCTCTGACCAAGAAGCCATCGATGGCCGCCCACCCAGCTCCCACCCACCAACGAATGCGGCCATCGATGTCCGGTGCAGAGAGGGCCACAGAGTGGCTCTCTCTGCACCGGAGGGGTAAAAAATGTTATTGCAGGATGCCTCAATATTGAGGCATCCTGCAATAACCGGAAAACAGCTGGAAGTGATCAGGATCGCTTCCAGCTGCTTTCCACACTGAGGACGTGCAGGGTACGTTCTCAGGCGTTAACTGCCTTTTTTCTGAGGACGTACCCTGCACGTCCTCAGTCGTTAAGGGGTTAAAACAAATCAAAATTTTTCAATTGTGGGGGGTGTGTCTAACCACCGACCAAGATGGCTGCTGTTTAAGATATGTCTGATTATAGGAGCTGAATATTCTGCTGATTATCTCTCCCATACCTTCCGTATCCTGTTCTCTTCAGAAGAACTGTGACTAGCATTCCCTACGGAACAGATTCGTGTGACTTTCACACATTAATAGACATAAGCAGACCGGAACAGAGAAAGTGCGCAGCAGAGGCCTAGTAGCGGCCTGTGCCTCTCTCTACCCCCCCAATTTTCTGACTAGTCAGTTTAATCAGCCAAATGTGCTGACCCATGAACTCCCTTATTGCGATATCTAGCACCATCGGTTGTACAACTCAACTGTATAACATACAATTGCATTTCACTTTTGAAAATAAAGTTCTCTACCCACAGGATTAAGATTGCGTTACCCCTAAGTGAAAAGGTAATCATCAAACTTTTAGAAGCACAGTTCCTTAGACTGGAACAATGACTGATCGCAACATGTCAAGAAATGTCTCCTACACAGCATTCTGACACCCAGAGTGACAGGCTACGCTTAGCACATAAAGCAGATGTGAGAGGTGATTTACAGTCAGTGACGGAAGGTAGCAGTGCCAGTCCTGGAGATCCGTTGAATTTTGGTGACATGTTCTGTGGACATAGCAGGGGGGGATCAGCAAAACTAGATGACATCTTGACCGGGAGTACCGAGCTAGAGTTATCCCAGGCTCCCCAACTTACCACATCATTGACGCAGAGGCGCCATGAAGTGTCCACAGATCTAACTGGATACATAGTATGTGAGACCGATGCAAGAGGCGATACGCAGTTCGTGACCGAGGATGACCGACCTGATACTAAAGTTCCGCTGAAGAATGGTGACAGGCTCCACAGACTGCGCTTTAACTTGCTGGGTAAGATGGCTGGCTTTGTAATAAGCCGGGAGGAAACAGACATAACCCAGAATTTGCGGCCTGTCATGCTACGGCCACAGAATGGCCGACAAGTAGTGGGACCATGTATTCAGTCTTTAAGCTGCACCGGGTCTCAATGTAGTGACATATTGCTTGCTCTGGATGTACGGAGTGGCCTTTTCCCTATCGCAGCATGCCTAAGAGCTTTCAAAGTCGGAATCGGCTGATCTGCTTAATGGAGGAGACAGATTGGAGGGGGATTGCCTGTTTCCAGCTCTGGAAATGTTCAGTTAGCGTTAAGTTGACAGTGATCTGTTTTGTTATATGTGTATCTGTTCCCTACTATCCTTCAGTATATGGTCCCTTACCGAGATTATCGAGCCTGATGTTTGGAGATCATGTAAATTTGTTCTGAAGGACTTCATATACTGTGTCCCTGATTAATAACATGATCGCCCAAAGTTTCAGATCTCACTAGAACTGTTCCTGTCTTACTTTGAAAATGTTTCTTGGGGACCACCCTTGTCTAGCTGTTAGTTATGTACTCTACTTGTTAGTGCTTACAGTTTTAAACGTTTTACATCTTGGATTATTTTACATGGGTTACCCTAACCCCTCAGTATAAGTTTATGGACTCTAGCTCAATCTATTTTTAGGAACATCAAATGTTCATTTTGCTTTATAGGTTCTATTGTCGTACATGAGTCTTATAACATTGAATAATTACTGCGGTATGGAAAACTCAAAATGTAAACCTGTAATAGAATCTACACAGATGGTCAGACTCTAAAATAATATTCTAGGATTTAAGACACAATTCCCCTCTACTGGGTAGTTACAATGTTCTATGCTCTCTGCTATTTGCAGCTGTTCAATCAAAGTATATAACCATTTTATTACTCCTGATGGTGCTGGTTTAGTATTAACCTAGCCTATATTGAGTTCATATATATATCTGTTTCAAGAGTAGACCTACATATTAACAATATTCCCCTCCCACCCTATATGTTCTTATATCATAGCTACATTTTCTAGAGCTTCCAGTCTCTGGGACATAGAGTTATGCACAAGAAAAATACACTGAGGTTCCCTAATTGAGTCCCATAAGTGGTCTCCTACGGTACATAACTACCTCCCATTACATACATTTACTAATAGTGTTAGGAGGTCCAAGAGGGACCTCAGAAGATATTTGGAGGGTATAAAGTTTTGACAGTAGGAGCTATATATTGTAATAATATTGATATTTAGCATATGATTATGTAATGTTCCTCTTATTTGTTTTGTTCCTCTACCCTGATTATAGACAAATGTATTTTGTATGTTTTCTGACGTATGCAAATTGTATACCTGCATTGAACCTCAATAAAATAAAATATGACTGCAAAAAAAAAAAAAAAAAAAATTCAATTGTTTCTCATATCCAAAAATGTGCTATCAGCTTTCCAATAAACGCCCTATATTTAATATGGAACAGTCTTGTTCCAAGTGATTACAATCTAATGTCTGGAAACTTTTAGAAAGGGTTTGGCATCATTTAAATTTGACACTTGAAGGTAGTTGATAAAGTAAAAAACTGTCCTATTGGACATATTTGTGTGTATTCCAATGCTATTTGAAATGATACTATTTTGTTGCACGTGTAATACACTCTGAAATGGCCCTAGCTGCATTTTTAGACATAAATATGCAAATATGATCTAGATGAATTAACCATGTATCCATTAGTATTCTATAGTAGTTCATAAAAAATGACTTATGAGTTTATATTTAATATACATATGTGTGATATCTGGTAATGCAAAAGACATTTGCAGATATATGTGAGAAAACAGAAATCCCACTGGCAAAATCTAGAAATGGCATTTAGTAAATGTTCCCCAACATAGGCCTCGCTTCCATTGAGTCGTTAAAAATGGAGCCGTAAGCTACCGAAGCGGCCGACAGCTAAAAGTAATTTACGGCTGCATTTTAGTACCAGGTTTCCATTGAAAAGATTAGCGTGTTGCGCGCAGTCGCTCTTTTCGTGTAGCTGTAAGTTAACGTTGTGTTAACGCTTCCATCTGACGTCGGATTTCTTGAAAATCAATTAGTTGCTAAGGTAACCCGACCTTACGCTATAGAATTTACGTTTAACGTCCGTGCTTCTTACCTGTGATCGCCTCTCAAGAAAAATAAAAAAACACTTATCCATATTTTTAATAATCAAATACTATTTTCTAATATAATTATATTCAACACTTCATAAATATAAGTAATATTTCTTGCTGCCCTAGGCATAGGTCTAGTTTGCATTCTGTAGATATGTTCTTGCATATATTATTATATTTAAATATATACTGATATTTCTATTAGAATATAAGTTCAACTATTTCTATACATGAGACAACAATAAATATTACTTATAACAATTTATTTCTACATTAAAACACTTGCATTATTTGCAAGTTTTATGATTTCAATAGAAAATAGGTCTCAAAAAGCACAATTTTCCTCTTTTACACCTAGTTGAGCTGGGGGTAATATATCTCAATGTATCGACAGCCTCCGACAATGTATTAACGGTTAGCGCTTTCATTGGAAACCTGGTATAATTTATCGATTAACGGCTTCTATTACTTTCTATGGGACGCGAAGATCTTTTCGGCAGCCGAAGTCCGGCTGCCGATATCGAGGTATAACGCGCCATTGGAAACAGTCGATAAACGATATTGCTTCCGACAGCATATTTATCGGTTTGCGAGTGCACGCAAACTGAATTACGACTCAATGGAAGCGAGGCCATAGTATTTAATACACAAGATCTAAAACATCTTCTTACAATAACAGAAATATTACAAGGTTCTTAAAATAAGTTTTTTAAATTCTTTTTTTTTATATAAATAACATATAAAACCTGTCACATTAGATGATTTTAAATTCTGTTATAGATAATAAGTTGCATCCACTTTCTTTTTATGGAAAATCATTTCCCACACTGTTCTTTTCATATGAAAATCTCAAGTGGAAAACAGTGCTTTCTCAATCAATGATTGAAAAAAAAGTTTAAAAACTACTTTCAGAATATTAACTGCAAAGAAAGCAACCATCACTTGAAGGTATTGGCCTATATTGTAAAAAAAATGTCATCCTGATGTTGCAATATTTCAGGACCCTCCAATGTCCGCATATAGGAGATCTAATAATCTAAAAGACAAACTAGTGAGAGCTGATTTGGGTGGTACATCTACCACTAAAGTAGGTTATTTGACTTCTAAGAGTAAAGGTTGTTACCCTTGTTTGGGCTGCTCGAGCTGTAATGGCCTTATTAAAGGGGATTTTTTTTGTCATCCTCAGACGGGCAAGACATTTTTGATAAAAGGATATTTTATGTGTAATATGACCTTTGTGATTTATTTAATTAAAGGGGCAGTAAACCTACAAAATAATGTTATATAATTCTGCACATAGTGCAGAATTATATAACATTAGCTGAGCACCAACTTTATACAACAAAGTATTACAGTGCTATTTTACTACGAAGTTCAGTTTTGCAGAACGCAGCTCCTTGCTCTACTGAGCAAGTCTGTTTTTTCTAAGCACATCGCGGGTACGCTGTCTGGTCACAGCGCACCCAATCTCGCCATTAAACTAAATGTGGCTCACTCTCACTCTGGTCTGGTAGCTGGAGCAAGCTACATTCAGTTTAATGGCGCGATCGGGCGCACTGTGACCAGACAGCGTGCCTGCGATGTGCTTAGGAAAAAACAGACCCGCTCAGTATATCCAGGAGCAGCGTGCTGCAAAACTGAACTTCGTAGTAAAATAGCACTGTAATAAAGTATAAAGTTGGCGCTTAGCTAATGTTATATAATTCTGCACTATGTGAAATTATTTTGTAGGTTTACTGCCCCTTTAAGTGTCCTTGTGTGATTGTTTTTGTAGAAGAGACCACCCAAAGGGTAAGAGATAGGATTGTACAGCATAAGTCAAGTATAAGACAAAGAGATATGGGAGCTCCTGTGACAAACCACTTCCTCTCTGTAGGTCTCTTTATTTCCTAGTTGAGATTCCAAATTATAGATCATATCTCACCCCCAAGGCAAGGAGGGAATAGGGAATTGTTATTAAAGAAGCGTGAGAAATTTTAGATCTATAAGTTCAATTTTCCCCAATAAAGAAGGCTTTGGATTTTAGCTGTGCTGCCTGCATGGACTTTTTTTTTTTTTTTTAATATTAAAGGGCCACTAAACCCAAAATCTTTCTTTCATGATTCAGATAGAGAATAGAAATTTAAACAACATTACAATTTACTTCTATTATTTATTTTGCAACATTTTTCAGATATCCTTAGTTAAAGAAAAAGCAATGCACATGGTGAGCCAATCACACAAGGCTTCTATGTGCAGCAACCAATCAGCAGCTACTGAGCATATCTAGATATGCTTTTCAGCAAAGAATATCAAGAGAATAAAACAAATTAGATAATAGAAGTAAATTAGAAAGATGTTTAAAATTGCATTCTCTTTCTAAATCATGAAAGAAAAAATGTGGGTCTCATGTCCCTTTAACAGTTTAAAACTTATCAAAATGGTTTCAGAATATGAAAGGTTAATTTAACACATGTACATTATTATTTTCCTTACAAATTATACAAATAGATTAATTTACAGTTATATAATTAAATCTTTAGAGGTGTCAGGTGGGTGGCCACTGTATATGTCAGTTGCAATCCTGGTAACAACTTAATGGCAAGAGGTATTTGATAGAAAACTCTTTCTTGAAGCCTTTTATCAGCAGAATACCTTTGAGAACGGAAGCCATTATAGGGCTAGATTATGAGTGAAGCGCTATTAATGCTCCAGCTTGTGCATTAACTTCGATAGACGGAGGCTTTCTGCACGTGTTGGGTTGCGCTTGTGTTAAGTGAAAAGTTAGTAAGAAAGCCAAAACCAGATGAGCGCAAAAAGTTGAACTTTGAATATCGGCAAATTCTATTAGACCCATGCTTACACACTTACCCAAACACGTTTATTCAAGTGTGCTAAACCAATGTTTTCACATAGAAGAATATGTTTTATTTATTCTTAAATAAATATTTCTATATATATATCTGATGATTTTTTGGTAAAATATATATCTATACCTATGGAATGTGAAATATTTACAGTACATACACAGTTAAACACTTTATTAAATATGAATATTGCATAAATATGATTTTTCATTTTTTCAGCTCCTTGACTGCAAAGGGCTCCAATGACATCTCTATGGGGGATATTTATCAAGCCGTCAAACGCAAATATGCTGGAATTCCGCAGCGTAATTGTGGCGAGCTTGATTCAACCTAGTTATGGAAACCTACAGACCGGCAAAAGTTGAAATCTGTGACGTAACATACGATCCGCCGGTCTCAATCCGGCACAGATCGATGCTTACGTCATTATAGATGTTCCGAATACACATTCTGCACTATTTGACACTTTTTCAAAGTTATCAAATAGTTAACCGGTACGCTTGCAGCTATTCCGGCCCAGCGTACCTGGTTTTCAATCCACCACCCTGGAGGCGATAGGAATCAATGGGAGTCTGAAAGCTCATGTTCGATGCTGCCAGATATCCCATTGATTTCTATGGTAGAAAACCAGTAACGTTTACACCTAACACCCTAACATAAGCCCTGAGTCTAAACACCCCTAATCTGCCACCCCGACATCGCCGCCACCTACATAATGTTTTTAACCCCTATGCCGCCGCTCCCCAACACTGCCGCAACTAAATAAAGTTATTAACCCCTATCCCGCCACTCCCGGACCCCGCCGCAACCTAATTAAAGTTATTAACCCCTAAATCTCTGGCCTCCCACATCACTACTATTAACTAAACATATTAACCCCTAAACCTCAATCCCCCCACATCGCCATAAACTAAATTAAGCTATTAACCCCTAAACCTAACATCCCGCTAACTTTACATTAAAATGACAACATCCCTATCTTATAACAAATTAAAACTTACCTGTAGAAATAAAATAAACTATATTAAACTATTAATTAACCTACCCTAACTATTATACTAAAATTACATTACACTAGCAATTAAATTAAGTATATTACATATTAAAAAACCCTAACCCTACTCAAATTATTTAAATCTACTATTAAAAATTACTAAATTACAAAAAAAAGCTAAGTTACAAAAAATAAAAAACACTAAATTATGAAAAAAACAAACCACAGTATCAAAAATAAAAACGAATTACACCTAATCTAATAGCCCTATCAGAATAAAAAAGAAATCAGCTCTTTTACCTGTAAAAAAAAATACAAACACCCCCCAACAGTAAAACCCACCACACACCCAACCCCCTCAAATAAAAAGCCTATCTAAAAAACCTAAGCTCCCCATTGCCCTGAAAAGGGCATTTGTATGGGCATTGCCCTTAAAAGGGCATTTAGCACTTTTACCTGCCCAGACCCTACTCTAAAAATAACCCCCCCAAAAAAACTTAAATAAACCTAACACTAACCCCGACGATCCACTTACAGTTTTTGAAGTTCCGCTTGAAGGATCCATCCAGCCAGAAAGAAGTCTTCATCCGTGCGGCAAGAAGTCTTCATCTGGGCGGCCTCTTCCAACTTCATCCATTCGGTGAAGTCTTCATCCATGCAGCCTCTTCTATCTTCATCCATCTGGCGCGGAGCGGGTCCATCCTGAAGACATCCGGTGCAGAGCTCCTCTTCATTATGGTCGCCGCCGTAAACTGGAACGTGAATGCAAGTGACGCCATTCAAGATGGCATCCCTTGCATTCCTATTGGCTGAAAGGTTCCAATCAGCCAATAGGATTAGAGCTGCTAAAATCCTCTTGACTGTTCCAATCAGCCAATAGGATATGAGCAGCTCTCATCCTATTGGCTGTTCCAATCAGCCAATAGGATGAGAGGTCGTCGGGGGTTAGTGTTAGGTTTATTTAAGTTTTTTTGGGTGGGTTTTATTTTTAGAGTAGGATCTGGGCAGGTAAAAAAGCTAAATGCCCTTTTAAGGGCAATGCCCATACAAATTCCCTTTTCAGGGCAATGGGGAGCTTAGTTTTTTTAGATAGGCTTTTTATTTGGGGGGGTTGGTTGGGTGGGTGGTGGGTTTTACTGTTGGGGGGAATTTGTATTTTTTTTTTACAGGTAAAAGAGCTGATTTCTTTGGGGCAATGCCCCGCAAAAGGCTCTTTTAAGGGCCATTGGTAGTTTATTGTAGGCTAGGCTGTTTTTTTTATGGGGGGGGCTTTTTATTTTGATAGGGCTATTAGATTAGGTGTAATTAAATAGTAGATTTAAATAATTTGAGTAGGGTTAGGTTTTTTTTTTAATATGTAATATAGTTAATTTAATTGCTAGTTTAATGTAATTTTAGTATAATAGTTAGGGTAGGTTAATTAATAGTTTAATATAGTTTATTTTAATTCTAAAGGTAAGTTTTAATTTATTATAAGATAGGGATGTTGTAATTGTAATGTAAAGTTAGTGGGTTGTTTGGTTTAGGGTTTAATAGCTTAATTTAGTTTATGGTGATGTGGAGGGCTGGCGGCTTAGGGGTTAATAGGTTTATTTAATGGTAGTGATGTGGGAGGCCAGAGTTTTAGGGGTTAATAACTTTATTTAGTTGCAGCGGGGTCCGGGAGCGGCGGGATAGGGTTTATTAACTTTATTTTGTGGCGGCGGGGACTGGGAGTGCTGGGACAGGGGTTAATAACTTTATTTAGTGGCGGCGGGGTCCGGGAGCGGCGGGTTAATAACTTTATTTAGGTTGTTAAACATTTTAGTATAGTGGTGGCGTTTAGTGACAGGGTATAAATAAAGTTGGTAAAAAGCCGAATAGCAGCGAGATCGATGACTGCTAGTTAACAACAGTCCGATGCTCATCGCCGTGTACTTGGTGCGCAGCCGCAATGTTAGGCGAGCATATTGGCACCGGTGAATGCAGCATAGTTGAGGCTTTGATAAATATCCCCCTATATCTAAAATAGGCCAAATTGATTCAGGTGGTCAAAACATTAAATGTAAAAAATATGCCCCAGATTACAATAGACGCACCAATTTTTTATCGCTCTTCAGCCCTAACTGCACTGCACTCAAGGTCAAAAATGTATGTAGTCAGATTAGCTCTGGTATTCCATGTTTAAAGTAAAAAAGTTAGCAAAAGACTCAGGCTTCCTAACTTCAGGACTTCGGATATCGCGACCATGCTAATTTCCTCTACACATAGACTTCCATGGGGCATGCTAAAGAAAGTCTTTCTCATTTATCGCTCATGTGCTAACCCGACACTGTGGTAGATCAACTGTGCTAAAGCGAAAAGTGCATTAGGAATACTTCAAAGGTACAGTCTACTTGAAAATGTTTATTGTTTAAAAAGATAGATAACCCCCTTATTACTCATTCCCCAGTTTTGCATAATCAACACCTTTTTACCTTTGTGATTACCTTGTTTTTAAGCCTCTGCAGACTGCCCCTTATCTCAGTGCTTATTACAAACTTGCATTTTAGCCAACCAGTGCTGACTTAAAAATAATTCCACGCGAGTGAGCACAATGTTATCTATATGGCACACATGAACTAACAAAGAATACCAAGGGGTCAATTTATTAAAGTCTGGCGGACATCGCTGAATGCAGGACAGCATACATTGTTCATATTCAGCATTGCACAAGCAGTTCTAGTGAACTGCTTGTGCAAAACCGCCCCTGCAGATTCACGGCCAATCAGCCGCTAGCAGTGGGTGTCAATCAGCCCGATCGTATAGGATTGTGCGGATTGCTGTATGCATCCTCAGAGGTGTATGAGTTAAAGAACAGCTGCTTTTTAACTTCTGTTTCCAGCAAGCCTAAAGGCTCGCGTGGAAACAGGGTGAATTGGCCTAATTCGGCCAATAATAAATTGACCCCAAGAGAGCAAAGCAAATTTAATGATAAGAGTAAATTGGAAAGATGTTTAAAACTGCATGTCCTATCTGAATCATGAAAGTTTAATTTTCACTTTACTGTCCCTTTAAATTTGTATGTTCATCACTTATAAGAAAGTATTCTTTTTATTTAAACATATATATATATATTTCTTTATATATGTATATTTTTAGTAAAATATAATAATTATTATTATTATTAGTTATTTTTAAAGCGCCAACAGATTCTGCAGAGCTATATAAATAGGAATAATATTCAAAGGTAGCATTTATTGGAGACAAATGTGCAGAATGCCCTGCAAAGAGTTGCACTATCATAAATCACATAAATCACATCATAAATGAAAGTGATGATTTTTCCATTTCTCTTACATGCTGGAACATCCAACAACTGTTTTGTTCCTTTCACAAAAAGTATTGACACTGATAGAAGCATTTAATAATAATTTACTGTGAGTTTACCTCTACAACTCATGTAGAATTTTTGAGAATACAAATTTTACATAATTAGTAGAATTATGTGTCAAAAAGTAAACTCTGGAGCATTTAAGTTACACGTTATTGTAGTGTGAAAATGTGCACCGATGATGAATTTGCAGCACTTCTGCAGCCTGACATCTCTTTTATTCTACATTATTTTCAAAATGATGAAACATCAAGAAGTAAAGAATGATTCATTCATCTTTATATCATAACATATATAACGCATGCTGAAATAAGTACAGTATATGAATGTTACAGCTTTCAACAGCTGTTTTAAATCACCAGTTTATGCGCCTTTAAACACTTTGAGATTGTAATATAAATTGATAAATTATATATTTATATATATATATATATATATGCTCAAAAAACAAAGTATTGCAGTATGCAGTGATACCTTTTTTATTAGACTAACATAATATTTAAAAGACAAGCTTTCGAGAGTTTTCCTCTCTTCCTCAGGTCTGAAGCAATACATATATAAACTTTGCAATATATGTTCATTATTTATTTTGTCCCCTTTTCCTGTAATTTTATTACACAGCCATTAGCTGCACACTCTAGTGACCTATTTATAACTGTCTCTAATCGGCCACAACAGAGAAGGTAACCTAAGTTACAACATGGCAGGCAGTGCCCACTGTTTTATAGACACTAAGGGCGCGATCCGATATCGATCGCAGTTTGCGGCGCAAGCGAGGGAACCGGCGTCGCCCGCAGTTTCAGCTCGCAACTCGAGCCATCCCATATAGGTCGCCGTCAGATACTAACGTCCCGTAAGTCTCACAAACCAGCGATGTCCAGAAATCTGCGTAAGTACAAATTTCTGGCGTCGCCAGTGACTTGCGCCACGTTAGAAACTGCCGGCGCCTATAAAACCTGACTAAAGTTTAAAACACCCGCACTGTCTAACACGCCTTCCTAACATAGCCCGCACTGTCTAACACGCCTCCCTAACATAGCCCGCACTGTCTAACCCTCTATCCGCTATCCCCCCTCACTAGCCTAACAATAAAAAAGCTATTAACCCCTAAACCGCCGCTCCTTTACCCCGCCGCAACCTAATAAAGTTATTAACCCCTAAACCGCCGCTCCCGTACCCCGCCGCCAGCTATATTATATCTATAACCCCCTAAAGTGAGCCCCTAACACCGCCGCCATCTATATTAAAATGATTAACCCCTAATGTAAGCCCCTTACACCGCCGCCATCTCTATTAAAATGATTAACCCCTAATTTAATCTACCTACCCCGCCGCCAGCTATATTATCTATATTAACCCTAAGTATATTATAGTTAATATAGGTATTACATTATATATATTAACTATATTAACCCTAATTATATTAGGGTTAATATAGTTATTATAGTTACTATAGTATTTATATTAACTATATTAACTCTATCTAACCCTAACTAAATTTATATTAAATTAATCTAATTCATTTATAAACTAAAATATTCCTATTTAAATCTAAATACTTACCTATAAAATAAACCCTAAGATAGCTACAATATAATTAATAATTACATTGTAGCTATGTTAGGGTTAATATTTATTTTACAGGTAAATTGTTAATTATTTTAACTAGGTATAATAGATATTAAATAGTTATTAACTATTTAATATCTACCTAGTTAAAATAATTACCCAATTACCTGTAAAATAAATCCTAACCTAAGTTACAAATACACCTACACTATCAATAAATTTAATAAACTACAAACATCTATCTAAAAATACAATTAAATTAACTAAACTAAATTACAAAAAAAAACAAACACTAAATTACAAAAAATAAAAAAAAGATTACAAGATATTTAAGCTAATTACACCTATTCTAAGCCCCCTAATAAAATAATAAACCCCCAAAATAAAAAAAATTCCCTGCCCTATTCTAAATTCAACAAATTTCAAAGCTCTTTACCTTACCAGCCCTTAAAAGGGCCTTTTGTGGGGCATGCCCCAAAGAATTCAGCTCTTTTGCATACAACAAATACAATACCCCCCCCCCCATTACAACCCACCACCCACATACCCCTATTCTAAACCCACCCAAACCCCCCTTAAAAAAGCCTAACACTACCCCCCTGAAGATCTCCCTACCTTGTCTTCACCACACCGGGCCGAACTCCTGATCCGATCCGGGCGATGTCTTCCTCCAAGCGGCAAAGAAGAATTCTTCCTCCGGCGACGTCTTCCTCCAAGCGGCAGCAAAGTCTTCATTCTTCCGGCGGCATCTTCAATCTTCTTTCTTCGCTCCGCCGCCGCGGAGCATCCATCCCGGCCGACTGCTGAACTTGGAATGAGGTACCTTTAAATGACGTCATCCAAGATGGCGTCCGCCGAATTCCGATTGGCTGATAGGATTCTATCAGCCAATCGGAATTAAGTTAAAAAAATCTGATTGGCTGATTGAATCAGCCAATCAGATTCAAGTTCAATCCGATTGGCTGATCCAATCAGCCAATCAGATTGAGCTCGCATTCTATTGGCTGATCGGAACAGCCAATAGAATTTGAGCTCAATCTGATTGGCTGATTCAATCAGCCAATCAGATTTTTTTAACTTAATTCCGATTGGCTGATAGAATCCTATCAGCCAATCGGAATTCGGCGGACGCCATCTTGGATGACGTCATTTAAAGGTACCTCATTCCAAGTTCAGCAGTCGGCCGGGATGGATGCTCCGCGGCGGCGGAGCGAAGAAAGAAGATTGAAGATGCCGCCGGAAGAATGAAGACTTTGCTGCCGCTTGGAGGAAGACGTCGCCGGAGGAAGAATTCTTCTTTGCCGCTTGGAGGATGACATCGCCGGAGGAAGAATTCTTCTTTGCCGCTTGGAGGAAGACATCGCCCGGATCGGATCAGGAGTTCGGCCCGGTGTGGTGAAGACAAGGTAGGGAGATCTTCAGGGGGGTAGTGTTAGGCTTTTTTAAGGGGGGTTTGGGTGGGTTTAGAATAGGGGTATGTGGGTGGTGGGTTGTAATGGGGGGGGGGGGTATTGTATTTGTTGTATGCAAAAGAGATGAATTCTTTGGGGCATGCCCCACAAAAGGCCCTTTTAAGGGCTGGTAAGGTAAAGAGCTTTGAAATTTGTTGAATTTAGAATAGGGCAGGGAATTTTTTTTATTTTGGGGGTTTATTATTTTATTAGGGGGCTTAGAATAGGTGTAATTAGCTTAAATATCTTGTAATCTTTTTTTTATTTTTTGTAATTTAGTGTTTGTTTTTTTTTGTAATTTAGTTTAGTTAATTTAATTGTATTTTTAGATAGATGTTTGTAGTTTATTAAATTTATTGATAGTGTAGGTGTATTTGTAACTTAGGTTAGGATTTATTTTACAGGTAATTGGGTAATTATTTTAACTAGGTAGATATTAAATAGTTAATAACTATTTAATATCTATTATACCTAGTTAAAATAATTAACAATTTACCTGTAAAATAAATATTAACCCTAACATAGCTACAATGTAATTATTAATTATATTGTAGCTATCTTAGGGTTTATTTTATAGGTAAGTATTTAGATTTAAATAGGAATATTTTAGTTTATAAATGAATTAGATTAATTTAATATAAATTTAGTTAGGGGTGTTAGGGTTAGATAGAGTTAATATAGTTAATATAAATACTATAGTAACTATATTAACTATATTAACCCTAATATAATTAGGGTTAATATAGTTAATATATATAATGTAATACCTATATTAACTATAATATACTTAGGGTTAATATAGATAATATAGCTGGCGGCGGGGTAGGTAGATTAAATTAGGGGTTAATCATTTTAATAGAGATGGCGGCGGTGTAAGGGGCTTACATTAGGGGTTAATCATTTTTATATAGGTGGCGGCGGTGTAAGGGGTCAGATTAGGGGATAGATAAGGTAGATGGCGGCGGTTTTAGAGGCTCACAGTAGGGGGTTAGTTTATGTAGATGGCGGCGGGGTCCGGGAGCGGCGGTTTAGGGGGTAATAACTTTATTAGGGATTTCGGGGGGGGGGGGGGATCGCGGTTGACAGGGAGATAGACATTGCGCATGCGTTAGGTGTTAGGTTTATTTTCTAGTTAGTTTAGGGAGTTACGGGGCTCCAATAGTCAGCGTAAGGCTTCTTACGGCTGCTTTTTGTGGTGAGGTGAAAATGGAGTAAGTTTTCTCCATTTTCGCCACGTAAGTCCTTACGCTGCATATTGGATACCAAACTGCGCGGGTTTGGTATACCTGCCTATGGCCCAAAAAACTGCGGGCGATGGCAGAAATATACGGGCGTAACTTCTAGGTTACGCCGTATATGTGATACCAAATCCGCGCAAATATTGGCGTCGCCGGCTTTTGCGGGCGACGATTTATATCGGATCGACCCCTAAAACTTTACTGTTATTTTGTCAATATTTAAACAGCTAATGGAACTTTAATAAATACATCTACATCTTTTTCTCAGACTAATCTTTTATTTGAATGCCTAATTCTATCAACAATTTAGTGTTCAATGTCCCTTTAAGAAACTGTATTGTGTACTATTCTGCTTCAGTGTTTATTCTGTCTGTTTATAAATAATTTATTCAAATGAAAAATATACCTTGTGTTAGACTATATTTTTGCTTAATTGCTAAATTACAGTTTTAATTTTAATAATATCTGCAGAGATGGTATCATATGATTTAAAAGTATGGACAAGTATTAGAGCCCACTGCTGGTGAATAAGGGGAATGAAAGGTAGCAGAGTCTCCTGTAATGGAGTTAAGGGATGAGCTGACAGGCTAGTGGAAAATCCCAGTGTAGTGTAGCAGCAACAATGTTGCAAAGTGAGGGGAGGTCTTAGGCTCACCTAATATAAACGAAGTTCTGGAACAATCTGGCCTCTTCCACCTGGGATTTTGCAAGGAGAAAGTTTTGCCATTCTTCAAGCGAAAATGTCTAGATCTAAGAGAAGTGCTGCGGTGCCCATTCGCTTCAGGGAGTCCCCTGGGAGATCCTTGAGGAGTGCACCTGTAATTGAAGAGGAGGATGAGGATGTGGTGCCACCAACTCCGGAGAAAACAAGGCCAGTATCATCTGCTTTAACTCCTAATGTTGTGGTCACTAACCCCCCAGCCCCTGAACTTGCACCCGCCGGGCCCGGTACTGTGAACTACCAGTGCAGGCTCCGGTTGCGGCCTTGCGTCCGCCGCGTCCATTTCCGGCCGGTCAGGTGACACGCGTGACGTCACTTCCGGCGCCGCGGTAGTCACACGGCCGGAACCTGGATCAGAGCGGCACATCCAGCGAGCGCGCAAGAGGCCTAGCCGGGTACTCTCCACAGGTGAGGGGGGAGTATCCGGGCGGGCCTGCTCCGCTGCGCGACACTCTGCAATAGCTAGCAATGCAAACAGAGCAAGTCCCTTACAGAGAGGCCGCGGCGCGCAGAGAGGGAGGCTCAGGGGTTCCAGTGTTAGCAACCAGGCTTATGGGAGAGCTAGAAGCGCATTGCTGGAGCGCCAGTGGTATCACAGGGGGGGTGCCAGCAGCAACTATGTACCCCAAACAAGGGTGAATGCGCCCACTGATGGGGCACAGGGCGAGTCGCTAGGCACAATAACTGCAGGGGTCCAAGGGGGCAAAGGGCTTGTTGCGGCAGGTGCTCAGAACGTTCATTCAGTCAGGGAGCGTGTGGTCAGAGAATCCCCCTATGTGGCAGGGCCAGCGAATGAATGGAGTGGTGATATGAATGACGAGAGGGCTAGAGGGGTCCCAGACAGGGCCGGGGGCAGTACTTCTACCCCGATTGGGGGCGGCAGTCAAGGGGGACACACGGCTGGCCTGGATACTCCCCTCTCGTTTGTTTCTCCCCCACAGGACATGGTGCCTACACCGCAGAGGACAGAGGGCCCGGGTACAACGGGAATAGGACTATCTGTACAGCCAGCAGGCGGATCAGTGGCAGCTGCACCAGGAACATCTACCCCGTCAACATCGGCAGTTGGTGAGAGAAATGTATTTAATTTGTCACGCATTACTGACACCGACTATAGCACTGATTCAGACTCAGATGGTGGGAAGAAATTAGGGCTTAACAGTAAGGGGCAGCGTCGCATGTTCAAAATGTTAAGGCTATTGGTGGCTGAGCGTAATCAGGCTAGAGGTTTAGGTAACATGGAGCAGGCTGCGCCGTTAGCGGGGCAAAACACGGCGACAATATCCAAGGGCAGTGGCCAGGGAAGCGAGAGCGTTGCGCAGCTGCAGGACATGTCAGTCAGTACCAGGAGGGTGGCATTGCAGGGAGACTCTTATCCCTGCAAGATCCACTGCCTCCATGCACATCTCAAGCCCAAGACGGTACAAAAAATCCGCGATCATAAATACGTCAATATGTTCGAGCTGTCCCTTGAGGCGCAGCGAGATAAAGAGCGTAGTGAGGATGGGACTGGGCCAAAGAAGATCCAGCGCCCAGATACATTTGAGGAATGGAGGAAGTGCTTTAGGGTATTCTCCTCCTGCTACATCGAACAGAGGCCGGAGGCCGCGGTCGATGTAATTAAGTACGCGGAAATCATTGAATGTATCTATAATAGATATGGGGAAGGCATGTGGCGTGCTTATGATAGCGAATTTAGGCGGAAGATGGTCGATAACCCGGTCTTGAACTTTGGGGTAAAAGACTTGGACCTGTGGTCCCTGCTCATACCGGAAAAGGGGGGGCAGGAGCTCCCTTGCTGCGGTCAGGGCCCCAGAGGCCAACGGGCCCCATCAAGCGGAGAGGCAGGGAGTGCTGGAAATACAATGAGAAGCAGTGTGACAAAGGAGCTTCCTGTTCCTTTCGGCACGCTTGCATGTACTGCAGCGGTCAACACCCAGGTGTTGAATGCCCGAAGCGGAGGGACGGAGGAGCTTTCCGTGGGGCAAAATCGGGGGGGGCTGGACAAAAGGGCTCCAACACCCCTGAAGCTGGACGCCATTAGACCTTGGCTGGCGGCCTACCCAGACAGGGTGTCGGCTGCCAACCTACTAGCGGGGATTGGCGAAGGTTTCAAGATACCAACATTGGGGTTGGTAATGGGGTCCTCGTCGCACAAGAATCTGAAGTCGGCTTACGAAATGCCAGGTGAAGTTAGGGCGAAACTGAGCAAAGAAATTGCTCTGGGAAGATTTGCTGGTCCATTTGACCAATCTCCCATCCCTGACCTAGTTATTTCCCCTTTAGGGGTGGTTCCCAAAAAGGAACCAGGGAAGTTCCGCCTGATTCAGCATTTGTCCTACCCGAAAGGGGGTTCTGTCAATGACGCAATAGACCCAATGATAAGCTCGGTGTCTTACCAATCGTTTGACCAGGCGTTGGAATTAGTGTTGGCGGCGGGTCCGGGCGCGCTGCTAGCCAAAATGGACATCGAATCTGCCTTTCGGTTACTCCCCATACACCCAGCGTCTTTCAGACTGATGGGGTGTAAATTCGAGGGGAATTATTTTGTAGACAAATGTTTGCCCATGGGTTGCTCGCTATCGTGTGCTTATTTTGAAGAGTTTAGCTCATTCTTGCACTGGGCCATCATCACGGAGGCCGGCGGGGGAATAGTCGCTCATTATCTGGACGACTTCCTGCTGGTTGGCACCGCGGACACTCGCGAATGCGATCGACTGATCGCAGTAATGCGTAGGCTAATGTCGAAATTTGGAGTGCCACTGGCTGAGGAAAAAACACAGGGCCCCTGTACAAGACTCACGTACTTGGGGATCGAAATTGACACTGCGGCAAGGCTATGTCGTCTCCCAGCCGATAAGGTGGAAGCAATGCTCGCGGCGGTGCGCAAAGCCAGGGCAGCGAAGAGCATGCCCCTGAGGGAGCTTCAGTCCGTGCTAGGCTTACTCAATTTTGCGTGCAAAATTATACCCATGGGTCGCGTGTTTAACAGGAGGATGGAGGCTTTACTTTCCAATCTGCACGGCACACGTAAAGTGTCGGTTTCGGAAGACATGCGGGAAGATCTGAAGGTATGGGAACTCTTCCTGCAAGGCTTCAATGGAACTCTGCTGTGGCGCGCTCCTAGGGTTTCAAGTCAGACAGTGCACCTGCTGACGGATGCAGCTGGAGCAGCAGGTTATGGCGCCTATTTGGATGGGCAATGGAGCGCTGAGCCATGGCCCTTGGCATGGGTCCGAGCAGGACTGACAAGGAACTTGACACTTCTGGAGCTCTTTCCCATAGTTGTGGCTATGGAGCTCTGGGGGTCGGCGTTAAAGGATCGCTACATAGTGTTTTGGACGGACAACGCTAGCGTTGTTTTCGCCATAAATAGGTTGTCCGCGTCGTCACCGGTAGTTGTTAGGTACTTGCGACAGCTAGTGCTGAGGTGCTTGCAATACAATATTCAGTTTTCCGCGAGGCACGTTCCCGGGGTCAACAACACCCTGGCGGACGCACTCTCGAGGTTTCAATGGGAACAGTTTCGCAGACTGGCCCCTAACGCAGCAGCAGTTGGCTTACCTTGTCCCCACTCTATCTGGCAGTTGGCGGGGCAGGGAGGTCCATAAGGCACCTAGTGAGGGCATCCCTGGCGCAGAACACGTGGAGAGCTTATTCACAGCACTGGGGCGAGTGGGTAAGTTACTGTTACGCACAAGGCGCAGCGCCGGAAAGGGTCTCGAGGGATCTGTTCTTGGAGTGGCTGGCAGAGAAACATGGGCAAGGGACTTCGAAGGGCGCTATATCCAATAGAATAGCCGCAATCTCCTTCTTTTGCAATATGCTAGAGTGGCCCAATATCACGAAAGGTTTCCTGGTGAAGCAAGTGATTAAGGGCTGGGGAAGGCTCGAGGGTAGAGCGAAAGATGCGCGCGAACCTGTCACATTTTGTAGGCTAGCCAGGCTGGTGGACGCAATCGAGGGCATTTGCGTCGAACCCGGCGAAAGAGAACTGTTTCAGTGCGTATTCTCCTTGGCGTTCTTTGCGGCCCTCAGGCCGGGCGAGCTGGTCGCAACCTCAAAGGATGCAATTAACACGGGTATGCAGTTGGCTCATGTCAAACTGGCGGGCGATAATTTGTTATTGTTTATCCCGCACTCGAAGACTGACCAGGAGGGGAAAGGGGTGTGGATCACTCTGACTCCCTCGGCATCAGGCGTCTGCCCGGTTGTGAGTACAAGGGCCTACATGGCGCAGCGACCACGGGCCCCCGCCCAGTTCTTAGTGCATTCCGACGGTTCGAATCTCTCCCGGTACCAGTTCGCAGCGGTGCTCAGAAAGGTAGCGCTTGCAGCAGGTTTGGGGAAGTGTAGAATCACCCCCCATTCCTTCCGAATAGGGGCTGCCACCAGCGCGGCCGCGCTAGGTTGGAAAGGAGATCGCATACAGAAGTTGGGCCGATGGAGGTCCCAATGTTACAAGTCTTACGTGCGCCCTCCAGCTGAAGCCTAGGGGGTATTCGGTGTAGGAGGAAGGAAACTGGCGTTTTACATTTGTTTGGTTGTGTTGTTTAGTTTTAGTCTAAGGTGATTGACTATGTAATCCGTTTTTCAGGTGTGGCTACAGGTCCTTCTCGTATCTGGATAATAGGGCACTCCTACGTGCACTGGGCGGCACTGAAGGCCCATTCTCTTCCTGAGGGGCAGCAGTTGGGGATTCCGACGTCTCAGGCATCAATACGGTGGTTGGGCCGTAGAGGCTTACAGTGGGATGGTTTGCCTGCCCTCCTCCAGAATGCCAGACATCGATGGGGACAGCCCCACATCATCCTCCTTCACATGGGGGGAAATGATATAGGGAGTGCACCTGCTCTAGATCTCATCAATGCGATGAGGTCGGATGTCAAGTGGATCTGTACCACGTTTCCGGGGGTTAGGCTGGCCTGGTCCAACATAATCCCCCGGCTGCGTTGGAGATATTTCCCCACACCGAGGATAGCATATAGGGTTAGGAAAAAAGTTAACAGGGAGCTGGGTAGAGCAGTAATAGAGGTAGGGGGTTTTGTGGTCCGCCATGAACTGATCTCAGCGGACAAAAAAGGGCTGTATCGCCCGGACGGGGTGCACCTGTCCGACGAAGGGCTGGCGATCTTCCTGGTGGACCTCAAAACGGCTCTGGTTAGTAATATTTAGCGGGTGGCGGCAAGAGCCCGGTTTATGTGGGAGTGCCTGTCTCTTGTGGCGGGAGGTCGTAGCCATCAACAATTGAGGGCGGAGTCTGTAGAGGTGACAGTCGGGCTAATGGGCGGGGGTGATGTCCTCAGGTCGTGACCTGGGGGGCCCCGCCCCGCGGGTCTGCTGGCTGAAGATCCTTTAGGACGTCCGCGCCTACTAGACGGAATGGGGTGGGGCCACATTTGTGCCCACCCTTGGCATTTGCTATTCCACGACATCTGGCTGCGACCTCTTGTCATATGGAGCTAATAGTTTACTAGGCCTCGAATGCCGCCACAAGTTAAATATTTGAATGACTTCCGTTGAAGTCAAGTTAATAAATGTGACCATCGTTATGGTCTTTAAATCCCAGCTATCTGTGTCGTGTCTTTATTTATAAGTTAAGTAGTTATGTTAAGTTGTTTTGAAGGGGTTGGAACTACCAGATACAGCATCAGCCCTTAGGGGAATGAAAGGTAGCAGAGTCTCCTGTAATGGAGTTAAGGGATGAGCTGACAGGCTAGTGGAAAATCCCAGTGTAGTGTAGCAGCAACAATGTTGCAAAGTGAGGGGAGGTCTTAGGCTCACCTAATATAAACGAAGTTCTGGAACAATCTGGCCTCTTCCACCTGGGATTTTGCAAGGAGAAAGTTTCCCTCCCTCCCAACCCTATTGTTGAATGGTTAATTAAGTAATTGCTATTGCAACAGTTTTTAGGCGTCATTCAGGCAGATGGCTTCCCGGACGGGTTGCTGGTCCTTTAGATGCGAAAGGCAGGGATGGGGTTAGTTGACCTAGTCTTGGTAAGACCTTAGCCGTAATTTATTTGCTTCCTGGGCGAGCCTTGCTGCAGGGCTTGGCCATACCAGTGCCTTAGAGGCTGAAGCGCATCATAACATCCACGTATCTCCTAATGGCGGGAGGTCGTAGCCATCAACAATTGAGGGCGGAGTCTGTAGAGGTGACAGTCGGGCTAATGGGCGGGGGTGATGTCCTCAGGTCGTGACCTGGGGGGCCCCGCCCCGCGGGTCTGCTGGCTGAAGATCCTTTAGGACGTCCGCGCCTACTAGACGGAATGGGGTGGGGCCACATTTGTGCCCACCCTTGGCATTTGCTATTCCACGACATCTGGCTGCGACCTCTTGTCATATGGAGCTAATAGTTTACTAGGCCTCGAATGCCGCCACAAGTTAAATATTTGAATGACTTCCGTTGAAGTCAAGTTAATAAATGTGACCATCGTTATGGTCTTTAAATCCCAGCTATCTGTGTCGTGTCTTTATTTATAAGTTAAGTAGTTATGTTAAGTTGTTTTGAAGGGGTTGGAACTACCAGATACAGCATCAGCCCTTAATGATTACCTTCAAATGAAATACCCTTAGAAAAAGCACATATCTCATCTGTGTCTTGCATGCTATGAAGACAGATTCCTGTGCAAATGTATTCTGTGTTTATTTATTACGATGAGCAATCATTCAGCAGCCTATATTTTAAAATAACTTCCATGAGTGGACAGAGTACGGTATATGAATAATTATAGGAAATATTACTTTTCCTCACAATGAATGTAAACTTTTTTTAAGCTTCTCATAGTTTTCATTCTTTATATTGTGAAAATTCATTCTATTTTCTGTGCAGTTTAGAATATAACTTTAAAACACTTATTTTATGTCTTATTTTAAATGTAATACTAGGTCAATAAAAAACAAACATGTTTTGCTATAATTTTGCAATTCTGAAATTTAGCTTTAACATTAATTCAGGATAATTTGATGTGTACCAGGCTGCATGCACAGCTTTTCCAAGGTAATTGACAATGTATTTGCAGCGGAAGCTTAGCATGTTATTTATAGTCTACTCTAAGAAATTACTCCCACTCATAGCACCAGATAGAAGACACTGAACACACTGAACAGAAGAAAAACCCACATTATTATGACTCAGATAGAAGAAACCATTATTATGACTCAGATAGAACAAACCATTGCAGAGATACTTTTTAATTGCCATGTCATATTCATCCTTCAAGATTTCCATAAAATGGAGTCTGCAGTACAATAGATTCCTCTACTGATGGCAATATTTAGATCAGAATATACATTTCCTAGACATAAACAGAGACTAAACTCAGAATCAGAAACCCCCTTCACTGCTGAGCCACTTGACACCCCTGTTCTGAAGCCATTTTGTTTGTACTTCCTGCATTTAAACATGCTGGGGTTTTTTTGTTTTTTTTAAACATATGTTTTTTTTTCACAACACAAATTTTTAGAAAATAACACAAATTTTCATAAACTAAATATGGGAAGAATACCAGAAGTAGTCCCCCCCCCCCCAAAAAAAAAGTACAGTATGTGGGTATTATTATTTATCATTTTCTAAAACATACATGGTAACCAAAAGTGCTATTGTTGCCTAAATAGCCCAAATATACATTTTATGCTTCTATATTTAGCATCAGTTCACCCTCTTAAAAAGGAATTTTTAAATCTATCTGTATCTGTTTTAAGTAGAATTAAGTAGCTGAAAATTAGAAGATAAGAATTTATATATTTTTTCCTTTTACCAATTTGCAGCCGAATATCCAATAAATACACAAAATTCTGATTTCAGAATGAGATAACAGCTCATACTCTCACTATATGCATTCCCCTACTCTTCTCCAAACAAGCGTAAAATAATTACAAAAAATAAAAAAATAAAAAAATACTCATAGCATAAATCATCCTATATAGATTTTCATTAAATGTGAGCTATTTTTACACTTCCCTAGTTTTCTTTAGTTCCTGCCATCAATGATACAATAAAATGAGGTTTGTGGCTGCAGCTTGTTGATTGTTATTAATATGACAATCACTTGAACGATCTAAGGACATGAAACCTGGGATTCCCTTCATTTACATAAGGGGTGCTCTGATATATTCCTATGGTTAGGGAGGATAAGATCTGAGTCATGAGCCTCCCAATAGGTCCAAATCATTGGTATGACAATAAACACATGACTACACATATGAAAGAGGAGGATTTCTGCTTTTAAAGAAGGGGTCTTATGTCACTCTAGGTATTGTCGGGGGCAACAGAGATGCTATCCATTCTTCCTGTTTTTGTTTAATACGCATATGGTTCCATGAGGTAATTACTAGTGTCATAATAATCTGTACTCTCATATAAGGCTAGTTTGTGTGTGTGTGTGACGTATGAGCTGATTTTATAGGGGCTTCCCCATTCTACACTCAATAAACCATTAGTGGTGTGTTGTACCTGATTTTTCAACTTCTGCTGCTTGCTCCTATTTGGGTGGTGACTTCATGTGTGACATCTTTCCGTACCTCCATCTTTACTAATAGATGATGTGATGTCTGTGCCAGCCTCCACAACACACTGAAGATCCAACCACCAACTAACAAATACATCCAGCATTTCCCCTTGTGTATGCAACCAGGTAATTAAACTAAGCTTTGGAATCAATAACTGTGGGTTGCTATAAACCTAGTTTTGCTCTAATATTTATTTTCAACATCTCTCTCATACTTATTTAGTCTCACAATTTTCCTAAGGGGGGGGGGGGGGTGCTGAAAAAAATGCTAGCAGGGTTTAGGCTTTGTTTAGGCTGGAGGTGTGAGAATAGGACAGACATGGGCAGCAAGTGGATTTTTCTCTGCCCCTCTTGCATAATTATTTCTCCAGTTACTTGCAGGTTTGCTGCACTGCTAAACATTTACCCTTTTCTGGGCAACATTGCTGGTGTGGATCACTACGGAGGGGGGGAGGGATGGAGGATATCCTACCCCACATGTCTGCACTCTCCTATCAGTGTACCAGCTTGTGTGCCCACTTAAAAAAATTATAACACTGCCCAGTCCCCACCAATAGTGAAACTCCCCCCTCTGCCTCAGGTACTAAACTTCTGAGACTGAGTAAATTACAAAAACAACCCAGCATAAGCATCCACTGCATTGTGTCATAGCGTTGTCATGACATGAAACTGGGGGATTGAATTACTATTGGTGGGGACAGGCAAGTGTTATATATATATATATATATATATATATTGTAGGGGGTGCAATGGCTGGTACACAGATAAGAAAGTACAGCTATTTGTATGAGGGGACATGTACCCCACTGTAGCAATCCACAATAGTGATATTAAAGGGATAAAAATATAAAATATAGAGCACACAATACCCAAACTGGGAAACAAATTAACACTCTTATTGAGATGTAGCTGAGAGTAATTAGAAATGTCCTATAGCATAAGTGTCACAGAGGGTTCCACTTTTTTGACATGTATAAAATACATAAAATGGTAAAACATAATTAATCTGAGGTCATTATACTCTATTGGTGTACAGAAGTTTAAACACCCTCAAAAGCTTAAAGTTGAGCATTTTGGATATCCTGCACTATTGTTTGTAAGTTAAGCATTTTAGTCTGTATTGAGAACTCCAGAGCCCGCCCTCATAGTGTGATGACTCAAGGTCTCAGGATCCTCTGAAGTATGTTTCACCTTTGAGATAGCTCCAACATGGTTTCAACTTGTGTGAATAATGTTGCCATGATCTTAATATCACAGGCTTTGCATTAATTATTATGCTATAGCACTCTCTCATTTTTTGTCTCTTTTGAGGTCTACCTGACCTGTACCTTCAAGATGGAGATTTTTTTTTATTACTTTCAGCAACATCTCAATAAGATATTATTCTGTTTTCCAGGTTAGGCAATGTGTGCCCAGTGTTTTATATTTGTATCACTTTCCATAACATTATTTATATTATTTTGATCACACAATAGTGATATAGCCTAAGGCAGGGCACAGAAGAACAAGTGCAGACTGCACATTTGCAGACATTGAAACCTAATAGGATGGCTTTCAGGCTGAGTGACAGGCAGAGAACATGTCCACCCTGAAGCTCCTGACAGGCTGCAGAAGTATAATGTGTACTTCCATTGGCTGCCTGGGACCATTACCTCGCTGCAATTGACTGTGGCCCCTGGCACATGTAATGAGGTAGAACTGTGAGGGAGCAAAGGAAGCTGCAGTCTGTCAGATCAGAGTGGAGGACTACTGCTGAGGAAGCGTGAGCGAAACACGTGTCAGGGGTCTGGCTTCAGAGAGTTCATACTCTCATTTTTTAACCGCTTATTCTCTATGATAACTGTTGATTGCCAATAGCTTGTAAATGTGTGCTATATTCTGAGATCAGACGTTGTGCTATGTTAGTGAACCAAGTCAGTTAAACGTTAAAGGGACATTCAACACTTAGTGTAACAGGTTTTAATATTGTAAATTAAGAAACGGAGGTCCGCCTACACTATACCCCTCCTCCCTTGCCGCCTTGCTTCTGTCCTAATCAGCGGCGCTAACTACTCTAATACCCGGTCAATATGGATGCCGAACTCCCCCCACTATTACGTAGCTGCCTTCTTCTTAAACTGATAAGCAAATCAGAATCCAGTCCTCGGACTGAAATTGCACGCGCGTGCAATTTCAGTCCGAGGACTGGATTCTGATTTGCTTATCAGTTTAAGAAGAAGGCAGCTACGTAATAGTGGGGGGAGTTCGGCATCCATATTGACCGGGTATTAGAGTAGTTAGCGCCGCTGATTAGGACAGAAGCAAGGCGGCAAGGGAGGAGGGGTATAGTGTAGGCGGACCTCCGTTTCTTAATTTACAATATTAAAACCTGTTACACTAAGTGTTGAATGTCCCTTTAATCTAGCCCCCTGCTATAGAAGGGGCTTAAGCAGACAGAATCTATTACACTGAATAGCTGTGCTAAAGTTAACTGTGCAAGCAATGACTTTATAATTACAGATAGAGTATTAGTTTATTAGCTTTAATCTCGCAATCTGACATCCAACATATTAACAGGTCTTCTTGTTACAGCATTATTTCTGAATTTATTAATAGCCAGCTGCAAAAAATATTGTTTGTATCTAACTGCTTGATATTATACAAACCAAGTACAATGTTTCATATTTAGACACATGACTCTCAGCGGTATTATTCACATACCTATTCTATATATTGATATTGAGAGAGTTCAAGAAGACAGAATCTATTACATTGAGCAGCTGTGCTAAAGTTAACTGTGCAAGCAAGGACTTTATCATTACAGATAGAGTATTAGCTAGATAACTTTAATCTTATAACCTGAAATTCCACATATTAACAGGTCCTCTTGTTACAGAATTATTTTTTAATTTATTAATAGCCGGCTACAAAACATATTGTTTGTATCTGACTGCTTGATATTATACAAACCAAGTACAATTTTTCATATCTAAATACACGATTCTCAGAGGTGTTATTCACACACCTATACTAAATATTAATATCTATAGATTTTAAGCAGACAGAATCTATTACATTGAGCAGCTATGCTAAAGTTGACTGTGCAAGCAAACGGCTAGATTTAAAGTTCTGCGGCCAAAGGGGTGCGTTAGCTACGCATGCTTTTTTCTCCCGCACCTTTTAAATACCGTTGGTATTTAGAGTTCACAGAAGGGCTGCGTTGGGCTCCAAAAAGGGAGCGTAGAGCATATTTACCGCCACTGTAACTCTCGATACCAGCGGTGCTTACGGACGCGGCCAACTTCAAAAACGTGCTTGTGCACGATTCCCCCATAGGAAACAATGGGGCTGTTTGAGCTGAAAAAAAACCTAACACCTGCAAAAAAGCAGCGTTCAGCTCCTAACGCAGCTACATTGTTTCCTATGGGGAAACACTTCCTAAGTCTGCACCTAACACCCTAACATGAACCCAGAGTCTAAACACCCCTAACCTTACACTTATTAACCCCTAATCTGCCGCTCCCGCTATCGCTGACCCCTGCATATTATTATTAACCCCTAATCTGCCGCTCCGTACACCGCCGCCAGCTACGTTATCCCTATGTACCCCTAATCTGCTGCCCCTAACATCGCCGACCACTATGTTATATTTATTAACCCCTAATCTGCCGCCCCCGCTATCGCTGACACCTGCATATTATTATTAACCCCTAATCTGCCGCTCCGTACACCGCCGCAACATACATTATAGTTATGTACCCCTAATCTGCTGCCCCTAACAACCCCTATATTATATTTATTAACCCCTAATCTGCCCCCCACAACGTCGCCGCCAGCTACCTACAATAATTAACCCCTAATCTGCTGACCGGAGCTCACCACTACTATAATAAATGTATTAACCCCTAAAGCTAAGTCTAACCCTAACACTAACACCCCCCTAAGTTAAATATAATTTAAATCTAACAAAATAAATTAACTCTTATTAAATAAATTATTCTTATTTAAAGCTAAATACTTACCTGTAAAATAAATCCTAATATAGCTACAATATAATTTATAATTATATTGTAACTATTTTAGGATTAATATTTATTTTACAGGCAACTTTGTATTTATTTTAACCAGGTACAATAGCTATTAAATAGTTAATAACTATTTAATAGTTACCTAGTTAAAATAATTACAAAATTACCTGTAAAATAAATCCTAACCTAAGTTACAATTAAACCTAACACTAAACTATCAATAAATTAATTAAATACAATACCTACAAATAACTACAATTAAATAAACTAACTAAAGTACAAAAAATAAAAAAGAACTAAGTTACAAAAAATAAAAAAATATTTACAAACATTAGAAAAATATTACAACAATTTTAAACTAATTACACCTACTCTAAGCCCCCTAATAAAATAACAAACACCCCCAAAATAAAAAATTGCCCTACCCTATTCTAAATTAAAAAAGTTCAAAGCTCTTTTACCTTACCAGCCCTGAAAAGGGCCATTTGCGGGGCATGCCCCAAATAATTCAGCTCTTTTGCCTGTAAAAAAAAAACATACAATACCCCCCCCAACATTACAACCCACCACCCACATACCCCTAATCTAACCCAAACCCCGCTTAAATAAACCTAACACTAAGCCCCTGAAGATCTTCCTACCTTATCTTCACCATGCCAGGTTCACCGATCCGTCCATCCAAGTCTTGATCCAAGCCTCCGAAATCTTGATCCAAGCCCAATCGGGGGCTGAAGAGTGACGTCCATCCTCCGGCTGAAGTCTTGATCCAAGCGGGCAGAAGAGGACATCCGGACCGGCAAACATCTTCATCCAAGCCGCATCTTCTATGTTCTTCAATCCGATGACGACCGGCTGATCTTCAAGACCTCCAGCGCTGATCCATCCATCTTCACCGACGACTTCCCGACGAATGACGGTTCCTTTAAGGGACGTCATCCAAGATGGCGTCCCTCAAATTCCGATTGGCTGATAGGATTCTATCAGCCAATCGGAATTAAGGTAGGAAAATTCTGATTGGCTGATGGAATCAGCCAATCAGAATCAAGTTCAATCCGATTGGCTGATCCGATCAGATTGAGCTTGCATTCTATTGGCTGATCGGAACAGCCAATAGAATGCAAGCTCAATCTGATTGGCTGATCAGATCAGCCAATCGGCTTGAACTTGATTCTGATTGGCTGATTCCATCAGCCAATCAGAATTTTCCTACCTTAATTCCGATTGGCTGATAGAATCCTATCAGCCAATCGGAATTTGAGGGACGCCATCTTGGATGACGTCCCTTAAAGGAACCATCATTCGTCGGGAAGTCGTCGGTGAAGATGGATGTTCCGCGTCGGCGGGATGAACATGGATCTGGAAGAAAGAAGATTGAAGATGACGTTGATAGAAGACTTCAGTCGGATCATGGACCTCTTCAGCTCCCGCTTGGATGAAGACTTCAGCCGGATCATGGACATCTTCAGCCCCCCGCTTGGGCTTGGATCAAGACATTGGAGCCAGGATGGATCGGTGTGATACCCGGCGAGGTAAAGATAAGGTAGGAAGATTTTCAGGGGCTTAGTGTTAGGTTTATTTAAGGGGGGTTTGGGTTAGATTAGGGGTATGTGGGTGGTGGGTTGTAATGTTGGGGGGGGTATTGTATGTGGTTTTTTTACAGGCAAAAGAGCCGAATTCTTTGGGGCATGCCCCGCAAAGGGCCCTTTTCAGGGCTGGTAAGGTAAAAGAGCTTTGAACTTTTTACATTTAGAATAGGGTAGGGCATTTTTTTTATTTTGGGGGGCTTTGTTATTTTATTAGGGGGCTTAGAGTAGGTGTAATTAGTTTAAAATTGTTGTAATATTTTTCTAATGTTTGTAAATATTTTTTTATTTTTTGTAACTTAGTTCTTTTTTATTTTTTGTACTTTAGTTAGTTTATTTAATTGTATTTATTTGTAGGTATTGTATTTAATTAATTTATTGATAGTGTAGTGTTAGGTTTAATTGTAGATAATTGTAGGTATTGTATTTAATTAATTTATTGATAGTGTAGTGTTAGGTTTAATTGTAACTTAGGTTAGGATTTATTTTACAGGTAATTTTGTAATTATTTTAACTAGGTAACTATTAACTATTTAATAGCTATTGTACCTGGTTAATATAATTACAAAGTTGCCTGTAAAATAAATATTAATCCTAAAATAGCTACAAAATAATTATAATTTATATTGTAGCTATATTAGGGTTTATTTTACAGGTAAGTATTTAGCTTTAAATAGGAATAAGTTATTTAATAAGAGTTAATTTATTTCGTTAGATTTAAATTATATTTAATTTAGGGGGGTGTTAGGGTTAGACTTAGCTTTAGGGGTTAATACATTTATTAGAGTAGCGGTGAGATCCGGTCGGCAGATTAGGGGTTAATAATTGTAGGTAGGTGGAGGCGACGTTGGGGGCAGCAGATTAGGGGTTAATAAATATAATATAGGGGTCGGCGATGTTAGGGGCAGCAGATTAGGGGTACATAGGGATAACGTAGCTGGCGGCGGTGTACGGAGCGGCAGATTAGAGGTTAAAATGTTTTAATAGAGTGGCGGTGATGTGAGGGGACCTCAGTTTAGGGGTGTATAGGTAGTTTATGGGTGTTAGTGTACTTTAGAGCACAGTAGTTAAGAGCTTTATAAACCGGCGTTAGCCCAGAAAGCTCTTAACTACTGACTTTTTTCTGCGGCTGGAGTTTTGTCGTTAGATTTCTAACGCTCACTTCAGCCAAGACTCTAAATACCGGCGTTAGGAAGATCCCATTGAAAAGATAGGATACGCAAATGGCGTAGGGGGATCTGCGGTATGGAAAAGTTGCGGCTGCAAAGTGAGCGTTAGACCCTTTCCTGACTGACTCCAAATACCAGCGGGCGGTAAAAACCAGCGTTAGGACCCTCTAACGCTGGTTTTGACGGCTACCGCCCAACTCTAAATCTAGGCCATAGATTTTATAATTACAGATAGTGTATTAGCTAAATAGCATTAATCTCATAATCTGACATCCCACATATTAACAGGTCCTCTTGTTACAGCATTATTTCTGAATTTATTAATAGCTGGCTACAAAAGATAATGTTTGTATTTGACTGCTGGATATTATACAAACCAAGTACAATGTTTCACATCTAGATACATGATTCTCAGAGGTATTATTCACACATCTATGCTATATATTGATATATAGAGAGTTTAAGTGTTTTTAAACATGCATGATTGAATAGTTAAACCAATAAAGATAAAGTATGAATGATTAAAAATCGTTCCTGTATTATTCAGTGAGAATTTTTCCTAAATAATAGCAGGGGTAAAGCACTCTTTTTTGTTACAGACTTTGTAACTCATTTATCTGGAGGACTACTGCTGCCTGGACTGAAGTGGTTTTTTTTTTTTGGTTTTTTTTAAGGGACAGTCTACTTGATTTTTTTATTGTTTAAAAAGATAGATAACACCTTTACTACCCATTCCCCAGCTTTGCATAACCAACATTGTAATATAAATATACTTTATAACCTCTAAGTTTGCCTTTTTCTAAGCCCCTGCAGGACGCCTCTTATCTCAGTGCTTTTTATTAACTTTTTAAATCAGACATTGCTAATTCGTGTGTGCCATATAGATAACATTGAGCCCACTCCCATGGAGAATGATGATGGTTATACAAGAACCAGCACAGATTGGCTAAAATGCAAGATTGTAAAAAGCACTGAGATTAGGGGCAGTCTGCAGGGGCTTAGATACAGATAATGATAGAGGTAAAACGTATATTAATATAAAAAGTGTTGGTTATGCAAAACTGAAAAAATGGTAATGAAATGAGTATCTATCATTTTAAACAATAACAATCTTCAAGTAGACTGTCCCTTTAAAGTAAGGGTTCAAGGAAAATTATATATTATATAAAAATGCTAGAGGATGCCAATGAGAGCAGAGCTATGATACCTGGCTTATAACTTTGCTAGCCAATCAGACAAATGAGCTATGTCTGATATGTCACATGTCACTCTCTCTAAGCTTATAGGAAAAACAGAAGTATGGTTTGGGCAGTGCCTGTACAGTGTTTGTCCAGTATTAGTGACAGTGCTGTGAGTACTAGCATCCTGATCTGTCCCTAGTTTCTATTTGCTGCAAGGCCATGTTCATAAATGGCAGAGCTTGCTGGGGGCTACATCAGGTTGCAGTAAACCTAAATTACTTTGTAAAAGAAATAACTATTGCAAGCTTAGCATGGACAACATACTGATACAGTGTGTGTGTGTGTATATATATATATTTGTGCTAGTGTTCACCATAAAATCAGTGCATAGAGCAAAGCAGTCATATCACAGTATGCAGGTGTATGTGCTCTGTGTATTAAGCTGCATATAATCTGCTAAAAGCAGTAGCAAGTAGATAAAAAAATACCTATATCTGTGGCTGTTCCTTTACTAGTTCACACAAACAGATACCTACTTACAAGAAAATGTATTTATATAATTCAAACCACTAAACTGCTGTTCCATTTAAAAACACATTTTTATGCCATTTATCTAAATAAAAATGTAATCACGATGTCTCTTTATAACTACAATACCTAGCTTGTACATTTGGGGACTAAGGATATTAAATAGTGTACTCAATGGACAGGAAGATGTGCTAATTATTTTGAGTACATTTATTGTACGGTACATCAATATTCGTTTGATGATTTATTGGTATTAATATAATTGTTATGTGCTTGTTTCATATGCAGTGCAGATTGTTTGCAGGAGTAGAACATTAGCATTTTACCTACAGAGATCAAAAGAACATTACTATTTTTGAAGTTGGTTTCATAGCAACAGTTGGAGTTCAGTGGAGGATCAATGGAAATGACAGCAAGTCACTTGTACCTTGACATTATTTGTTTTATTAAAAGTTTTAGAAAGAATAGGAATAGAATTCTTTTTTTAAACTGCAGATTGTTGGCTTTATGACAAGACTGAATTTAGAGCCAAGGCACCCATAGGCATAGGTTTTCAGGTATCCATTACCATAACCAATATAACTTATCTCTTTTAAAGTGGTAGATTTAGAAATTACAACTTAGATGGACATAAAACAAGTTGGGGTAGAGGCAAAATATAATAATATGTACTTTAATTCCTTTACCTGCAAATTTTTACTGCAGTGCCTCACCATTAACCCTTTCTTTTAAGTTTCCAAATTGTAGAGCTCTAACTCTCCCCACACATTTCTTTCTATGGCTGTATCTATATCTACCTTTGTTTGGTAGAATGTAGACATGCACATTATCTGCTGGAGCATGCCTAGAAGCAAATAAGCAACTGTGAAATACAATGCTTGTGTTTCTGAAGCTAAACACTGATAAGGGGGGTGGATCAGACTACTCCAGACAGCATGGCTATGTAAGTAATTTTGTTTATTTTAAAAAATGATTTCAAAATACTTGCCAGCAATTTTTAAACAATTTTTTATGCAATTTTTTTTTACTTAATTAGCCCTTTTAGGATATGCACAGATCTCAACATGTTGTATGGCACTTTAATCTTTATGGTCAGCATATTAAACAACTTTATATAGTAATTGTTCTTCTGCTACGTAATTGCAGGCGTTTAAGAAACATGGTCGTCTTCACAGAAAGGCTGACATTATTTAGCATACTACTAAAATCATGTGAACATGGTATGACCTTTTTACTAAAGAAAGGCTCGGATACACAGATTGGCAGCTCATTAGAGCCAGTCCGATTACCTAGTTATAAATCATACCCCCTTAGAACTTTTGCTGATTTCATTATTGTGAAGCAAAGCTTATATCTAAGCATGTAAATCAGAGGTCACCTTTCCCTGCAGTGAAAGCTAGATTTTAACATGGCGACACCAATGACTGGAGGGAGACGGGAAAAAACTCAATACTATGCTTATAAAGGGCTAGATTAGAAGTGGAGCACAAAATATTGCTTGCATTGTGCCCACAAGAGCGTGCTTCCATAGTCTCCAATGAAAACCTTGTTCTCATGATGTCAGACACAGCATGAGAACTTAGCTCAGTGAAGGGGGTAAGCGAGGGGCAGCAGATTTAAATATATATGTATATATGCATACCGCTATGTAAAGGCACTTTTCAGTACCAATTTTTTTCTAACACTCCACACCCACACACTTTAACCTCTAAAAACTACTTAGTGCAGTTTAACAAAAAAATGCTATTTTTTTTATTTTAAAAAAAGGAACCTCACATGTTGTTTTGGGGGCAATTTGGGACATTTTAAAAATTAACCAGAGATTATTTGTAATTTAACCACTTGTAATGGCTAGTTATTTATAGCGAGACCGTAAATGGTTGAATTTGCCCATTTACGGGCGTTTGATAAATTAGCGCTCCACTTGTAATCTAGCCCAAAATGTATTTAGTGTTTAATGTTCCTTTAATGATGAACATACTATAACAAAAGTATTAATTAATGAGAGAGAGAGAGAGAGAGAGAGAGAGAGAGAGAGAGAGAGGCAAAGAGAGATGGGTGAGGAAGGGGGAGGGAGAGACAGGGTGAGAGAAAGAGAGGGAGGGAGAGAGAGAGAAAGAGAGGGAGGAAGAGAGAAAGAGAAGGAGGAAGAGAGAAAGAGAGGGAGAGTGGCAGAGAGAGAGAGGGGAAGGTACAGAGAGAGAGGGGGATAGAGGGTGAGGGAGAGAGAGGGAGAGAGAGAGGGGAAGAGGGGGAGAGGAAGGGGGAGAGGGGGAAGGAAGAGAGATGGAGTGAGAGAGAATGAATATATATATACTAAGGGGCCGAATTATCAAGCTCCGAATGTCTTAAGACCGCTGCTCCATAACTTGTCCGCCTGCTCTGAGGCTGTGGACATCAATCCGCCCAATCCTATACGATCGGGCTGATTGACACTCCCTGCTAGTGGCCATACTGCAGGGGGCAGCATTGCACAAGCAGTTCACAAGAACTGCTTGTGCAATGATAAATGGAGACAGCGCATGCTGTCTGCATTTATTTATGTGCGGTGGACATGATACGCTACATCGTATCATGTTTGTCTGCATTTAATAAATCAGCCCCTAATTATTTAGTATGTCTCAGGGTTTAGATAGAAATATGTCCAATGAATGGCCCTCTCAGGATGTTCCCTTTATTTGCAATTGATTTCTCAGTTGCACACATGACAATGTTTAATGTAAATCATTGATTAGTGTGCAGCGTAGAACCCTCCTACACACAGCTGTTTCAGCACTGATACTCCTCTATGCTGCTAATGGGTGATGCAGAATATCTCTTCATACCAAACACAATTCCTTATTCAGGAACTAATAATCTGCCACTCTTGATCTTATTTCAAAATAAATAATGGTCAACATACAATCAAACCATAAATGTCTCTGCTAATGTGGATATAAGGGATAAAGATAAAGACAGAAAAAGAATACCACATACATAGGCAGGCTTTATGACTTAATCCAGTTTAGTCATGGGTTGCTTTGTGAGCTCAGGTAATTTAAAGTTTAGATTCAGATTTTTTGTTGTTGAGGAATTTCTTTATACATTAGCAAGATCACACTCACTTCTAATTTTATCTTTTTATTATTATTTTGTACACCTTACTATTCGTATCCCAGTTATGCTTATATCGTACAGCTGTTTCAGTGTTTTTGTTGCCATAGCAACTGGTCAATGTTCATTGCTGGAGGCCTGGGTCTCTCTTTGTTTCAGTTGGAGAAAATTACATAATTCTACTGGGCCAACTTACACAGGAAAATCACCAGTGATATGCCATGCTTGCCACCCACTCCTACATTATTATCAAATACACAGAAGCAATCTGTAGGAAATTTAAAGGGATATAAACAACTCTGAAATACACACATTTAGATGCATCATCTGTGAATAATAAATGTCAAAATGTCAAAAATCTTATGCAGTATCCTGTACTTTATATTACTTTATTTCTGGGCAGTCACTGAAAACAGAAAATGACAAACTGAGCAAGATGAATGGCATGTTATACTGATGGAACTTTTCCTCTGACCATGATTTGTCATAAATCTCTAAATACCTCTAAATAAAAGAAAATACGTTTAAATAATTGTGTACATTGTAATTTCCTTTTTATACTAGAACTTAAAGAATTATAATACTCAGCAACTTTAACAACGCAAGTCTATGTAAGAATATAAAAAGAAAAAACACACTTTAAAAAAAAAAAATCACATAAAAACATATTTTACTTATATAGAAATTGTTTCCAAAGAGAGCCCACAAAAAAGGCTGATCTTGCTGAAATAGAAGCGCCCAATCCTGAGGCGCCACCACTGCCCTTATTATAATATTTCTATAGCTAAAGCGCCGGACCGCATGCACACTTGTGATAGTAGTCAAACGTATGCACAGTACTAACACTAATGGAACACATGTGGAACTGCACATGCACACAGAGTAACTGATGCCAACAAATGATCATATGGAACCGCCTTAGCTCTATGAGTGACATAGACCAGGGTTCTTAAAACCACGGGTCGGGACCCATTACTGGGTTGCAAAACCATGTTTACTGGGTCGATGCTGTCCGCCGTCTCAGAAGTAGTGAACGAGTTTTCGCGAAAACAGCTGCATTCAGCTCCATACAGAGCTTGATGAATCGGCCCCATAAAGACAACTATATATACATACAAATCCATCTTTAGACATGCATATGTAATTATGTATGTATCTCTATGTTAAAGCCCTTTGGCTGCCTTTTTTTTCCTAACAACTGAGACCTTATATCTTTGAGCCCTTATAACATTTGTGTGCAATATTTTTTTAAATAATTTTAATTAGATGGTGTTATTATGAGTGTAACTGTACTTTGTAATGTATTTTTGAAGTGTTTTGTGCAACTTTTTTGTTTTGCAAAACAGTTAACCACAGCTCTGAGGACACAGTAATCATTCTAGCGTAAATCGCGTTTGCACTCAAGCGATCATGTTTACTTTCAACTTGAAATACCAGTGCAATTTAACCTGCGTGCAAACGATCGCAAAAAAACACAAAATTGATTGTGCACAAACATCTGCGCTCAACTCATAATCTGTCCCTTTATCAGATAACTTCAAAACAATGCATGTTATACTAACTTTGTGACAGTGACTAGCCTTGTTATCTGTGGCCTAAAGACCATATTGGCTTCTCGAAAGATGGCAAATAGTGGGTGGAGTTTGGCTATTAAAATGCCAGTACCCAGTTTACTATATAATAGATTTTTTCTTTTTCTGTAATGTAGCTTCCACCCACCAAGACCACCCCCACCTCCTCCCAGATCCCTTTTTTTTATTTCAAGGGGCATTCCCTCCCCCCTTTCTCCCACTTACAAAATGTTTATTTTCTGTAGTGTAGCGGTTCCCACCCGCTCCCTCCCCGTGCACGCACCCGCCCTCCTTCCCCGTGCACACGTGTCTATGTGCGCCCCCGATGATCCCGCCCCCTCTCTGCCTTGGAATCCATCGATGGCCGCCCACCCGCCTCCCACTTCAGCTCCCACCCACCAACGAATGCGGCAATCGATGTCCGGTGCAGAGAAGGCCACAGAGTGGCTCTCTCTGCACTGGAGGGGTAAAAATGGATATTGCAGGATGCCTCGATATTGAGGCATCCTGCAGTAACCGGAAAGCAGCTGGAAGCGATCAGGATCGCTTCCAGCTGCTTTCCAGACCGATGACGTACGCCATACGTCCTCGGTCGTTAAGTGTATTTTTTCTCAGGACGTATGGCGTACGTCGTCTGTCGTTAAGGGGTTAAAAATGTTGGCTGATATGTTACTCCATAGCAGCACAACAGAAATGTCCTGTAATTACAAGGTGTTTACTGTCCCTTTATACACATTTACAATAACCCTAGTGAATGATTATTGGACATATAGGGCTAGATTAGAGGTGGAGCGCTAAATTTGCCCATTTGAGGGAGCGCAATAATTAACCAGCCATTACAAGTGGCTGGTTATTGCTACCGCAATCTCACGGTAGCACTTAGCACTTTTAAAATTACCCAGAGATTAGATCTCTGGTTAATTTTATAAATGTGCTCCAAAATACAGCCTAGTGTATTTTATTAAAAAATAAAGATAGCAGCATCTTTATTTTTTAAGAACATTTCTGCACTAGGCAGTATTTTGGGACTAAAGTTAGTGGGAGTGGGGTGTTAGAATAAAAAGGCTCTGAAATGTGCCATTACATTGCGGTCTATGGGAACTGTGTGTTACCAGTAAATATATAGTATATGTTTATATTTCTATGTGTTAATATGTGTATACGTTTTGAGGCTCCCATAGGAGCCTATGGAAGCGCGCTTTTTTGAGCGCAATGCTGAAAACTTGGAATACCAGTGCACATTAGCGTGAACATTAGCGTGCACTGGTATTACTAAGTGGAACACTAATATCGCTTTCATGAAAGTGATATTAAGCGCTCCACTTGTAATCTGGCCCATAGTGTATGAAGCCTGTGCAACGTTGTGCAGTGATTCCCTTTGTGCATCTTTGTTTTGGTCCAGATCAGTATTTGTATGTATTCCGCATGTGCAAGGAATCAACTAGACTGGTGAACAATGTATCCAGACATTTCTGCTGCATTATATATAATGCAGCTTGTTTAACTAGTACTCTATTCTAGTGTTTCCAGCACCTACTAACTGCTAAATCTATGTTCTATCCTGTGAGCTGCACAGTTGGACTTGTCACCTCTCTTAGCTCAGCACCTTCCGATTAAAAGAGCATTGTGCTTTTTCTATTGTATATACAGTACAGTATATGAAGACACACCAATATGAATATGTTAAAAAAATATATATTTTGGCATTAAACAAACGTATAAGTTGTAAAACTAATACCTAGGTATATAATGCACACTGGCAGAGAGGCACATCTCCTAGAAAAAAGCTGGTTTATTTAGTACAAGAACATCCTTTTAAAAAAAAACAAAGACCCATAATATATTTTGAAATAATCTCTTTTAGATGGAACAAACACACACACACAACAAAATGGTTGTAAAGAGATTGCAGTAACACACTTCTATCAGGCAGGAACCGTCACACCTTGTAAGGATTAAACACAAACATTTGCCTGATTTCCTGATTCAGATAGAACAAACAATTTTAATCAACTTTCAAATTTACTTCTATTATCTAATGTGTTTTATTCTCTTGGTATAATTAGTTTAAAAGCATACCTGATTAGGCTGAGGAGCAGCAATGCACTACTGGGAGATAGCTGCTGATTGGTGACTGCACTTATATGTCTTTTGTCATTGGTTCACCTGATGTGTTTAGCTAGATCCAAGCAGTTCATTGCTGCTACACTTACGAAGGATACCAAGAGAATGAAGCAAATTTGATGATCATAGAATACATTGGAAAGCTGTTTAAAATGCAATACTCTAGCTCACTGGTTTTTAAACCTGTCCTCATGTCTCTAACAGGCCAGATATTCTGGATAGCTGAACTGGAGCACAGGTGAAACAATCAACTGATTAGTAAACATTATTAACCTTCTCCCATCCAAGGTAATCCTAAAAGTCTGGCCTGTTAGGGAGGCCGAGGACAGGTTTGAAAAGCAGTGTTTTAGCTGAATTATAAAAGACAGGTTTGAGGTTTCATGCCCCTTTAGAATATGTTGTGCTTTATAACTGGCAGGATGCGCAAGCCAAATGCATTGCTGACAATGAAGCAGAATGAACATATAGGCTTATAATAAGGCTGACCATATTGCCGCTTTAAAAAGGGACACATATGAAAAATACATATGTCAGGGCTGTTTTCAGGGCTGTTTAAAGAAATGTTTTTGTATAAGAACCCTCACATATGTATTTTTCATATGTGTTCCTTCTTAAAGCGGCAATATGGTCAGCCTTATTATAATACTATTGTGTTATCTCATTTCAATGAAATATTTCTAGATTGACTTAAATATCAGCCACTTGTCAAGTTATCTCATAATGTCACATTAAATTAGAAAAAGTTTAACAATATTTTGATTTCATAGTAAGAATTAAACTTTATTTCTGCCTTTTTGAAGCTTAAATCATTTTTTTTACAGGTTTGCCAAAAAATGTAGGTAAGGAGTTACCAGAAGATCTCACAATGCTCACACAGCAGTTGCATTATGCACACAAGTTACAAGAAATAGAAGAAACACTTGTGTTTAGCACAAGTAATTAGGGTTGCCACTTCAGCCATGTTTTCCTTATGAGTTACACATGCTGCAGGGTGTGCAGGGAGGAACATGTATTGTGCTGTTCATCAGCATTATTCATGTGATGTCCAGAGGCACAATACATGTTCTGCCCTCCTTACCCTGCAGCATGTGTAACTCATAAGTGTCCGGGAAAACAAGGCTGAGGTGGCAACCCTACAAGTAATAGTGGTGATCAATTAACCTAATAATTTTTCATGAATAAGTCTTGATTCACCACAAGAATACACCACTTTATTCAAGTTACTAATACAAATATGTCATATTCTAAGATTTTTATTTTTAACATACTTAAGTTAAAAGGGTTAATGCACTGTACATTTTCTCCGCTTTAATGTGTTCCTTATGATCTGTTTTACTTTTTGGACTGTATTAAATTGTTTTCAAACTTGACCTTTATTTTGTCATTTGAAATAGCTGCTGTTGTCTATTAAAACCACTACCACAGTATTCTCAGAGGCAGCAGCTGTAATTATCTTCCTGGCGGGGATGAGAGAGATAGGTACTAAAATGTTAATTTTCAATTGGCATTTGTGACTACAGGAAGATATGTAAATGCTTTTGTGCATAAATGAAATATAAGATAAGGAGGTCTGCAAGCTTAGTCCATTTAAAGGGGTTGTGTTTTCAATGAGCATAACCATCTATTTCATATATAAAAATAAACCTAAATCAGTAATTCCACATGCATTCTTAGTTCTTTGCAGCTGGTAAAACAAGTCTTTGGAAACACATTAATGGGACATGAAACACAAACTTTTTATTTCATGATTTAGATTGAGCATGTGATTATAAACAACTTTTCAATTTACTTCTATTATGAATTATGCTTTATTCTCTCTGAAGGAGCATCTATACACAACTGGGAGCTAGCTGATCAAATCTGGTAAACCAATGAAAAGAGGCATTTGTATGCAGCCACCAACCAGCTGTTAGCTCCCTGTAATGCACTGCTACTCCTCAGCCTACCTGGGTATGCTTTCCAACTAAGGATACCAAAAGAATGAAGCAAATTAGATAAAATAAGTAAATTGGAAAGCAGTTAAAAATCACATACTCTGGGGCTGATTTACCAATGTCTGGCGGACATGATACGTTGTAGTGTATCATGTCCACCAGACATCGCTGAATGCCGGCAGCATACACTGTCGGCATTTAACATTGCACAAGCAGTTCTGGTGAACTGCTTGTGCAATGCCGCCCCCTGCAGATTCGCAGCCAATCGGCTGCTAGCAGGGGGTGTCAATCAACCCTCAGAGGAAGCGGACCAGTTAAGGAGCAGCGGTCTTAAGACCGCTGCTTCATAACTGCTGTGCGCAGAAACAGGGGGATCAGGGGCCATTCGTCTTTTGATAATTCGGCCATTCTGAATGATGAAAGAACATTTTTGGGTTTCATATCCCTTTAAAAGGAAAATCATTTTACAGTACAATAATCAGTTAGAGAAGGAGTATCAGGTAATAGATACAATCTATCCTTAATTGCTATGTCAAAGCTATATTTATACTCGTATAAACACATAAAATAGTGTCAAGGAAAAAATGTCATTAAAATAAGCTTTTTTTTTTACAATTTTATGCTGCTTCAATAGATATATTTCTCTTTAGCACAAAAATGTGAGCATTTGATCTTTGTGAAATACATTTTACAATGACACAGAGTTTGCTACTTTTATCGGTTGGATTTATTATTTGTTTTTGTTTAAAGCATTTCTTGCAACAGCAACTCTGATGAGCTGAATGCAAACTCAATTCAACCATAAAAATCCCATATATAGCAAATGCACTCTGTACTAACATCTATTTCAGTAGTTTTGTATTATTACATAAGCCTTCTTACAGGAGATCCAGGCTTTCACAAATTGCAGGGGATACAAATGCAAATTACTTGATCATTTTCAATAGTTTGGAATTCGCTGTGCTGGTAATTGCCCTGTGAAATCAAGACAAGGAGTTTGCAGCTTCCTGTCTTTATAAAAAGATGAGCTGAAACAATAAGCCCCAGATGTTTAACAAAAGCGATTTTCCGAACACTGAGAAGCAATCTAATTATAACCAGAAAAGTGCACAGCCTGAGCGTCTATATGTAATATTCTTCAGTGTCTTCTCTGTCAGGTTTTAATGCTAGGATGTTCAACAATGAACCAAAATGCTGCCTTAAAGGGACACAGCCCTGTAAAAAATGTGTTTCCCCTAACGTTTTCTAAATCACTTGTTGTACCTGCTGTTTCTTTATGTATATTTTTGTATTTGAAATAGCTAGTCTTGCTCATCAAAACCATCACTATTGTTCTCAATATCATGTATATTCAAATGGGCTGAGACCACAGGAAACGCTCTCAAAATACACATTCTTAATAGTCAGGTATTAAGAATGTTAATTAAGGCTGGGGGTTCAATATCTATCTTTCTCCCACTTCCACTGGGTTGTTGCTCTCTTCTGCTTACAAAGTTTTTCTATAGAGAATACAGCTGTATTTATATTTTTAATATAGGTGGTGGGAGTTTCAACAGGCAAAAGCAACTATTTCAAAATATAAAATAATGGTAAAGGAGCCTTTTGAAAAAGAAAAACAATTTAATACTGTAAAGTCAGTCACACAGAAAAAGGTATTTCAGCCAATCGTATATGATGAATAAACATATATAAAGATTAATATAAAGATTAAAAAAAACTATTTTTAATAAATTACAAATACACACATACAAGTAAAATGAATCCTTTTAACACATTAGCAGGGACAAAAAAATACAGTACAATGTCCCTTTAACATATTATTATGGGCATTTCCACTTTTAAATGACATTTGTACACCCCTTAGAATAATCTGTATTCATGACTTTGAACTAGTCATCATCTAAGTAATAATACACAAAGAGGGTAGAATTAAACAAATAATACTATAAAGTCAAATATCCAATATCCTAAGCCCTGCATCCATGAATCTTTTTTCCCCCAGAATGCAATTAAAAGCCCAGCTTTGTGATTCAGACATCAATGCCAATTCTACAGTGACATTAAAGGAAATACAATTTGGGTTCCTGTGGTGCATTTAGTATTTGTACTGCCCGTGGTACTGAAAAATCTACTGACCCCTAAAACCTCCCAATGCTGGCCTAGTTTCCATTAAGGTGGTAAAGTCTGAAAAATGGCGGTAACAGATGCACACTCCCTTGCAAGTCCTGGGACTAGCATCCCAATTGGCTGCTTAAAGTTTCTTTACAGCGGGGTTTGAATACTTAGAAAATTGTACAGTAAAATGTCTTACTTTTTTACTTAGAGATCTTCAGGTTAAATTTTTTTAGTCAGCTTTTTACAGCTATGCTGCATCACTTTAAATGCTTCAACATTTGGGTATCATGTCCCTTTAATGTACATTTGTTAATCCTTTATTTTCTATGGGGAACATCTTTAGGGCAGCAGAGGACCAACTGAACAGCAACTTAAAGGGACACTGAACCCAAATTTTTTCTTTCGTGAGTCAGATAGAGCATGTAATTTTAAGCAACTTTCTAATTTACCGCTATTATCAATTTTTATTTGTTCTCTTGTTATCTTTATTTGAAAAAGAAGGCATCTAAGGTTTTTTTTGTTCAGTACTCTGGACAGCACTTTTTTATTGGTGGATTATCCACCAATCAGCAAGGACAACCCAGGTTGTTCACCAAAAATGGTCCGGCATCTAAACTTACATTCTTGCATTTCAAATAAAGATACCAAGAGAATGAAGAAAATTTGATAATAGGAGTAAATTAGAAAGTTGCTTAAAATCTCATGTTCTATCTGGATAACAAAAGAAAAAAATTGTGTTCAGTGTCCCTTTAAACAGAAAATATGGTACAAGCCAGCAGTAGCATAAATTTTTTTGATATTTTATATCAATTTTATAGTACATAGTTAAATGTTTTTTATATTAATGTATTTTCAATGACTTGTTATGCCAGCTGCAGAGTATAAAATGTATGAGAAATTGCATTTTCATGTTTTTTTGTGTATATGAAGTAGCTGGTTTTGTGCTTTTAAACCACAGCCTATTACAATGGGTTGAGCTTTAGGTAATATCATATCTCATTATGTTTTCACTTTGTGTACACACCCTTGCTTCCTTATCTTATATTAGTCTTGAAAACTAAAGCTCAATACATAGAGAGAACAATGAAAAAACATAATTTATGCTTACCTGATAAATTCCTTTCTCCTGTAGTGTAGTCAGTCCACGGGTCATCCATTACTTATGGGATTATATCTCCTCCCTAACAGGAAGTGCAAGAGGATCACCCAAGCAGAGCTGCTATATAGCTCCTCCCCTCTACGTCATACCCAGTCATTCGACCAAAACCAAACGAGAAAGGAGAAACTATAGGGTGCAGTGGTGACTGGAGTTTAATTTAAAATTTAGACCTGCCGTAAAAACAGGGCGGGCCGTGGACTGACTACACTACAGGAGAAAGGAATTTATCAGGTAAGCATAAATTATGTTTTCTCCTGTTAAGTGTAGTCAGTCCACGGGTCATTCATTACTTATGGGATACCAATACCAAAGCTAAAAGTACACGGATGACGGGAGGGACAGGCAGGACCTTTACACGGAAGGAACCACTGCCTGAAGAACCTTTCTCCCCAAAACAGCCTCCGAAGAAGCAAAAGTGTCAAATTTGTAAAATTTGGAAAAGGTGTGAAGTGAAGACCAAATTGCAGCCTTGCAAATCTGTTCAACAGAGGCCTCATTTTTAAAAGCCCAAGTGGAAGCCACAGCTCTGGTAGAATGAGCTGTAATTCTTTCAGGAGGCTGCTGTCCAGCAGTCTCATAGGCTAAACGTATTATGCTACGAAGCCAGAAGGAGAGAGAGGTAGCCGAAGCCTTTTGACCTCTCCTCTGTCCCGAATAAACGACAAACAGGGAAGAAGCTTGTCGAAAATCTTTAGTTGCCTGTAAATAGAATTTCAGGGCCCGGACAACGTCCAGATTGTGCAGAAGTCGTTCCTTCTTTGAGGAAGGATTAGGGCACAATGAAGGAACAACAATCTCTTGATTGATATTCTTGTTAGTGACTACCTTAGGTAAGAACCCAGGTTTAGTACGCAGAACTACCTTGTCTGAATGAAAAATCAGATAAGGGGAATCACAATGTAAGGCTGATAACTCAGAGACTCTTCGAGCCGAGGAAATAGCCATTAGGAACAGAACTTTCCAAGATAACAGCTTGATATCAATGGATTGAAGGGGTTCAAACGGAACACCCTGTAAAACGTTAAGAACTAAGTTTAAGCTCCATGGCGGAGCAACAGTTTTAAACACAGGCTTAATCCTGGCCAAAGCCTGACAAAAAGCCTGAACGTCTGGAACTTCTGACAGACGCTTGTGCAAAAGAATGGACAGAGCTGAGATCTGTCCCTTTAACGAACTAGCAGATAAACCCTTTTCTAAGCCTTCTTGTAGAAAAGACAATATCCTAGGAATCCTAACCTTACTCCATGAGTAACTCTTGGATTCGCACCAATGTAAGTATTTACGCCATATTTTATGGTAAATTTTCCTGGTAACAGGTTTCCTAGCCTGTATTAAGGTATCAATCACTGACTCCGAGAATCCACGCTTTGATAGAATCAAGCGTTCAATCTCCATGCAGTCAGCCTCAGAGAAATTAGATTTGGATGTTTGAAAGGACCCTGAACCAGAAGGTCCTGTCTCAGAGGCAGAGACCATGGTGGACAGGACGACATGTCCACTAGATCTGCATACCAGGTCCTGCGTGGCCACGCAGGCGCTATTAGAATCACCGATGCTCTCTCCTGTTTGATCCTGGCAATCAGTCGAGGAAGTATCGGGAAGGGTGGAAACACATAAGCCATGTTGAAGACCCAAGGTGCTGTCAGAGCATCTATCAGAACCGCTTCCGGGTCCCTGGATCTTGATCCGTAACAAGGAAGCTTGGCGTTCTGGCGAGACGCCATGAGATCCAGATCTGGTTTGCCCCAACGCCGAAGCAGTTGTGCAAATACCTCCGGGTGAAGTTCCCACTCCCCCGGATGAAAAGTCTGGCGACTTAGGAAATCCGCCTCCCAGTTCTCCACGACTGGGATGTGGATCGCTGACAGGTGGCAAGAGTGAGACTCTGCCCAGCGAATTATCTTTGAGACTTCCATCATCGCTAGGGAACTCCTTGTCCCTCCCTGATGGTTGATGTAAGCCACAGTCGTGATGTTGTCCGACTGGAACCTGATGAACCTCAGAGTTGCTAGCTGAGGCCAAGCCAGAAGAGCATTGAGAACTGCTCTCAATTCCAGAATGTTTATTGGAAGGAGACTCTCCTCCTGAGTCCATGATCCCTGAGCCTTCAGGGAATTCCAGACAGCGCCCCAACCTAGTAGGCTGGCGTCTGTTGTTACAATTGTCCAGTCTGGCCTGCTGAAGGGCATCCCCCTGGACAGATGTGGCCGAGAAAGCCACCATAGAAGAGAATCTCTGGTCTCTTGATCCAGATTCAGCATAGGGGACAAATCTGAGTAATCCCCATTCCACTGACTTAGCATGCACAATTGTAGTGGTCTGAGATGCAGGCGTGCAAAAGGTACTATGTCCATTGCCGCTACCATTAAGCCGATTACCTCCATGCATTGAGCCACAGACGGGTGTTGAATGGAATGAAGGACACGGCAAGCATTTAGAAGTTTTGTTAACCTGTCTTCTGTCAGGTAAATTTTCATTTCTACAGAATCTATAAGAGTCCCCAAGAAAGGAACTCTTGTGAGTGGCCATAGAGAACTCTTTTCTACGTTCACCTTCCACCCATGCGACCTTAGAAATGCCAGAACCAACTCTGTATGAGACTTGGCAGTCTGGAAACTTGACGCTTGTATCAGAATGTCGTCTAGGTACGGAGCTACCGAAATTCCTCGCGGTCTTAGTACCGCCAGAAGAGAGCCCAGAACCTTTGTAAAGATTCTTGGAGCCGTGGCTAACCCGAAGGGAAGAGCTACAAACTGGTAATGCCTGTCTAGGAAGGCAAACCTTAGGTACCGATAATGATCCTTGTGAATCGGTATGTGAAGGTAGGCATCCTTTAAATCCACTGTGGTCATGTATTGACCCCTTTGGATCATAGGTAAGATTGTCCGAATAGTTTCCATTTTGAACGATGGAACTCTTAGGAATTTGTTTAGGATCTTTAAGTCCAAAATTGGTCTGAAGGTCCCCTCTTTTTTGGGAACGACAAACAGATTTGAGTAAAACCCTTGTCCGTGTTCCGACCGCGGAACTGGATGGATCACTCCCATTAGTAAAAGGTCTTGTACACAGCGTAGAAACGCTTCTCTCTTTAGCTGGTTTGCTGACAGCCTTGAAAGATGAAATCTCCCTTTTGGAGGAGAAGCTTTGAAGTCCAGAAGATATCCCTGAGATATGATCTCTAAAGCCCAGGGATCCTGGACATCTCTTGCCCAAGCCTGGGCGAAGAGAGAAAGTCTGCCCCCCACTAGATCCGTTTCCGGATCGGGGGCCCTCACTTCATGCTGTCTTAGGGGCAGCAGCAGGCTTTCTGGCCTGCTTGCCCTTGTTCCAGGACTGGTTAGGTTTCCAGCCCTGTCTGTAGCGAGCAACAGTTCCTTCCTGCTTTGGAGCTGAGGAAGTTGATGCTGCTCCTGCCTTGAAGTTACGAAAGGCACGAAAATTAGACTGTCTAGCCCTTGGTTTGGCTCTGTCTTGAGGCAGGGCATGACCCTTACCTCCAGTAATGTCAGCGATAATTTCTTTCAAACCGGGCCCGAATAATGTCTGCCCTTTGAAAGGTATGTTAAGCAATTTAGATTTAGAGGTCACATCGGCTGACCAAGATTTAAGCCACAGCGCTCTGCGCGCTTGAATGGCGAATCCTGAATTCTTAGCCGTAAGTTTAATTAAGTGTACTACGGCATCGGAAATAAATGAATTGGCTAGCTTAAGTACTCTAAGATTGTCTGTAATCTCATCCAATGTAACTGAGTTAATGGTCTCTTCCAGAGACTCAAACCAGAATGCCGCCGCAGCCGTGACAGGCGCAATGCATGCAAGGGGTTGTAATATAAAACCTTGTTGAACAAACATTTTCTTAAGGTAACCCTCTAACTTTTTATCCATTGGATCTGAAAAAGCACAGCTATCCTCCACCGGGATAGTGGTGCGCTTAGCCAGAGTAGAAACTGCTCCCTCCACCTTAGGGACCGTCTGCCATAAGTCCCGTGTGGTGACGTCTATTGGAAACATTTTTCTAAATATAGGAGGGGTGAAAAAGGCACACCGGGTCTATCCCACTCCTTGTTAATAATTTCTGTAAGCCTCTTAGGTATAGGAAAAACATCAGTACACACCGGTACCGCATAGTATCTATCCAGCCTACACATTTTCTCTGGAATTGCAACCGTGTTACAATCATTCAGAGCCGCTAATACCTCCCCTAGCAATACACGGAGGTTCTCAAGCTTAAATTTAAAATTTGAAATGTCTGAGTCCAGTTTACTTGGATCAGATCCGTCACCCACAGAATGAAGCTCTCCGTCCTCATGTTCTGCATATTGTGACGCAGTATCAGACATGGCTCTAATATTATCAGCGCACTCTGTTCTCACCCCAGAGTGGTCGCGTTTACCCCTAATTTCTGGCAATTTAGATAATACTTCAGTCATAACATTAGCCATGTCTTGCAAAGTGATTTGTATGGGCCGCCCTGATGTACTTGGCGCTACAATATCACGCACCTCCCGAGCGGGAGACGAAGGTACTGACACGTGAGGAGAGTTAGTCGGCATAACTTCCCCCTCGTTGTCTGGTGAAATTTTCTTTACATGTACACTTTTATTTAAAGTAGCATCAATGCAATTAGTACACAAATTTCTATTGGGCTCCACATTGGCCTTTAAACATATTGCACAAAGAGTTTCCTCTGTGTTAGACATGTTTAACAGACTAGCAATGAAACTAGCAAGCTTGGAAAAAACTTTTGAAGTAAATTTACAAGCAATATAAAAAACGTTACTGTGCCTTTAAGAAACACTAATAAACTGTCACAGTTGAATTACAATGAACCAAATTTGTTATAGCAACCAAATTTTCACAATAAATGCAATAAGTTAGCAAAGGATTGCACCCACCAGCAAATGGATGATTAACCCCTTAATACCCAAAAAACGGATAACAGAATATAAAACGTTTTATCACAGTCAAAAGCACAGTCTCACAGGTCTGCTGTGAGTGATTACCTCCCTCAAAACTAGTTTTGGAGACCCCTGGGCTCTGTAGAGACGTCCTGGATCATGGAGGAAGGAATAGGAAGACTGTGAGTGAATTCTTACTGCGCAAGAAAGCGCCAAAATAGGCCCCTCCCACTCATATTATAACAGTGGGGAAGCTCAGCAAACTGAATTTATTCATAAATAAACGACAGCCATGTGGAAAAATAATGCCCAAAATTTTTTATCACCAAGTACCTCAGAGAAAAACGATTAACATGCCAGTAAAACGTTTTAAAATAAAATTATGAAATGATACTAATAAGCCTGCTGCTAGTTGCTTACACTGCAGTGGGGGCTCAAATATAAGTTAAATGTATACAGTATTTTCTTAGTGAAGTTCCATTCCCCAGAAATACCTCAGTGTAACATACATACATATCAGCCTGATACCAGTCGCTACTACTGCATTTAAGGCTGCACTTACATTATATGGGTATTAGCAGTATTTTCTCAGTCAATTCCATTCCTTAGAAAATAATATACTGCAACATACCTCCTTGCAAGTGAACCCTGCCCGCTGTCCCCTGTTCTGAAGTTACCTCACTCCTCAGAATGGCCGAGAACAGCAAATGGATCTTAGTTACGACCGCTAAGATCATACATAAACTCAGGTAGATTCTTCTTCTAATGCTGCCTGAGAGAAAACAACACACTCCGGTGCTGTTTAAAATAACAAACTTTTGATTGAAGATATAAAAACTAATTTTAATAACCACAGTCCTCTCACACGTCCTATCTATTAGTTAGGTGCAAGAGAATGACTGGGTATGACGTAGAGGGGAGGAGCTATATAGCAGCTCTGCTTGGGTGATCCTCTTGCACTTCCTGTTAGGGAGGAGATATAATCCCATAAGTAATGGATGACCCGTGGACTGACTACACTTAACAGGAGAAATTATAATTTTATTACGTAACTATCCTGCACCCCACTGGGAGTGTAATTTCTTCTGCTGACTGTGTTTACTTAGGCTATTCAATAGTTGAAACTACAGTATCAAAACTTTCAGTATAGGTTGGGAATCCACAAGCTAAATCAGCTATTTCAAAAGCCAAAATAGGGGTAAATGAGCTACTTGTAAACAATTTAATACACTCCAGCAGGTAAAATGGATCATTGGGAACAATTTAAATGGGAGAACATTTTTGGGTGAGCTGTCCCTTTAATATTGTCAGGATTGTCCCATAAAAAAATTGAGGATTACATATTTGTTGGCTGATACATCAAGTGACAAGAACATTGCTGGATATATTTATTGAATAATGTACGTTTGAACTCTTTCCTGCCTGCATGTGTGTATGTGCAGTTTTCTGTCATCTGGGGTAATTGTCAGTGGAATGGCTTAGGTTCACTGCTATTAAGGTGCTGGGACATTTTCTGAGGGCCCTGCAGTTAATTTCCTTTCCCTGCACTTGATGGATAGTAAAGTATAAAGAAGAGCTTTTATTCATAGCAAGAAATTAAGAGCGCTTTTCAGGATTTAATTTTTTTTATTGTTTAAAAAGATAGATAATCTATTTATTACCCATTCCCCAGTTTTGCATAACCAACATGTTATATTAATATACGTTTTACCTTTGTGATTACCTTGTATCTAAGCCTCTGCAGATCTCATTTTGCATTTTATCCAATCAGTGCTGACTCATAAATAATTCCACTGGAGTGAGCACAACATTATATATATATATATATATATATATATATTGCACTGAAAACATTGTGGGCCTTCAACGGTTAAGAAAACACTTGGAGCCTACTTAGGTTTAGCTTTCAACAAAGAATACCAAGAGAACAAAGCAAATTTGATGATAAAAGTAAAATGGAAAGTTGTTTAAAATTGCATGTGCTATCTGAATCATGAAAGTTTAATTTTGACTTGACTGTCCATTTAATGCTCTTCCACTCAGTTTATAAATGTTTTGTGATTATTTTATTTGCATCAAGTATTTTTATGGAGCATTCCCAGGAAATACTCATGATATGTTCAAGGATGGTTGTTTGACATGTGCCTGTGCTGTTCATATTCTGATGTATGTGTCTTGTGTGAGCATGAGTAATATAATGGGAACACCTGACTAGTGTTGTCCATTAGACCCAATTACCAAGTTTTCAGTGCTTATATGACTCAAAATAATGTAGACCGTTAGATGGAATCAAGTCAGACAATTTTAGGCAAAGTTACCCCAACCAGCCTATGACTTTTTTATGTTGTTATAGCAACCTTCAGTGGCATGACTATAGAAATGTGTGTCAAAAGCATCAAGGCTTGTATGATTGTATGATTAGCTTTATGTAGTGTTATTAGTCATTTAATTATTTTTAATTATATTCATGCTATAGCCACTCTTTATCTAAAGCTATTCTTTTTAATTGTGAGGATTTGCTGACATGAGAAATGATGTTGGGTAGGAGAATCATTTTGGGTCTTTATTAGGTCATTATTTTCTCATATGCCATAACCCACAATGACTCACTCTAAAGCCCCATATATTAATGACCACAATTTTGATCTATTTTATTTCTGTTTCTGACTTTTGTTTAAAATGAACTGAACTATTTCAGACCAAATAAAATTGCAGGCTATGGCAAACTCAAACATAATTATAATTTTCTAAATGTTAGCAGGCAGTTGAATGTAGTTGAAGAGAGAGCAAAACAGCTAAAAATACAATGAAGAATAAATCAGCATGCATTTGCTAATAACTCTTTATACTTTTACATATTATCATCCACAGTTGGCCTTTTTTTTCTGAAGATTGAGGTATAAGATACTCACCCACACATTCACAGGTAAGTAACTTCAAATGGTAAGACTTGAAACATACACACACACACACACACACAGACACACACACACACACACACACACACACACATATACACATACACACACACATACACACACACACATACACACACACACACACACACACACACACATACACACACACACATACACACACACACACACACACATACACACACACACATACACACACACACATACACACATACACACACACACACACACACATATACACATACACACACACATACACACACATACACACACACACACATACACACACACACATACACACACACACACACACACACACACATACACACACACACATACACATACACACAACACACACACACACATACACACACACACACACACATACATACGTACACACACACACACATATATATATATATATACTGTATATAAAATGATAGATGGGGAGAGATAACTATTTATAAATAACTTGTAACGTTAAAGCAGTTCAAGTTTAATGCAGATGCATCTACTGGTGCAGACCCTTTAAAAAATCTCAATATGTAGTACAAAGAAAAGGGAGAAGGGAGAATCCTTAAAAAAGCAAGGGACTTCAGCACTCTTTTATCAAAAAAGTAATCAATTTATTAAAGATATAAACATATTCCAAAGGACAATTGCACTGTGGGCGAAAAAAATCCTATATACAAATTCACACATTAAAAATAATACATATGCGCACAAAGCTGGCTAGCTATTACCATAGATGATAAATAATGATCCTAATACTAAATATGCAGAGTTAATCTTAGCTAATGATAAACACCGCAAAGATAGACATCATAGACCTGTATAACAATATATCAAAAAACAACATAAAATACATATCACAGTCCTTAAAGGGACATTATACACTTATTTTCATATAATTGCATGTAATAGACACTACTATAAGGAATAAGATGCACAGACACTGATATAAAAATCCAGTATAAAACTGTTTAAAATCTTACTTAGAACTCTCAGTTTAGCTCTGTTGAAAAGGTAGCTGTAAAGCCCACTGCAAGTGGCAAATAAGACACTCCCCCTCCCCCTTCTTTTGCTTAATAAAAGACCCTTTACACAAACAGGAGCAAGCAGGAGTAGATAGCTGACGGTATTCTCATAAAACTTTGGGGCTTGGTTAGGAGTCTGAAAATCAGAGCAATGTTATTTAAAAATAAGCAAAACTATAGATTTAAAAAAACAAAAATAAACTTTATGGGCTATATAAATAGATCATCTACAAAACATTTATGCAAAGAAAAAATGAAGTGTATAATGTCCCTTTAAGGGTAAAGCTAATTGTAACTTATATCCCAAAGTCAATGAAATAGAAACAGTCACAAAATGTTGCAAATAGTACAGATCTCTACTCTGTAGTGAGAGACAGACCTGCCAACGCAGGAGCAGAACAGCAAGGACTGCTGTCGTCATTAACTCAAACAAACCCACAAAAATAAAGCTAAGTTAATTTTACCATCTACTCAGCTAGTTAGTGAAACTGCTTCTATGTAGAAACTACCACTTGAATGGATTTCACTCCTCCGGACAATATTACCAAGCGCTTAGTCCAACGCTAAACCACCTGCTCTGGACCTGATGTCATCAGAGGTCAGCACTCAGCTGTTAGTGGGCAGGATCCCAAGCAGAGACCAGGAGTCAGTCCAAATGTGCCCACTCGGCACTCCGTTTCTGTCCAGTATCCTTTAGGAGGTGTCTTTGTCTTTAACTTTTCATCAGCTCTCCCTCACACAGGGGTCAGATGTTGCGTCACCTCTAGGACCTCTAGGACTGGAAAAGGACTCCTCCTCCTTTTCTCTCCACTTTCTCCAAATAATCACAACTGTGGGTTGTGCCTTGTAGTACCGAGTAAGATTATTCTTAATGCAGCTCTCACCAAAGTGTGGTTGTTGATTAGGATACCAATTGGTATAGATACATGGCAGCCAGATAGTGCAACATACTTAGGAGCTTGCCTACGCACCTTTCACCCTCATATTGCTCCAAACAACAGGGGCTTCGTCAGGGCTAATTACTGAAAAACAGGTGCTTCCTTTACTACCTATTGATCCCACCTTCTTTTGTGATGTCGCTAAAGGTGTTCACATACGTAATTTAAAACCACAGTAAATAAATGTTAACAAATTCTATATATTAGTAACAAACTACATAAATTCAATGTGCAGCAAAGTACACAGGAAAAGACGTTCATCCTGTCATGATGTTAAATAATAGACATATATATAAAAATAGCATAGTCGCTCAATCTTAAATCTCTTAAAGAGGATTAAAGAAAAGATGCAAACTACAGCCTTTTATTAAGACCTCTGGAATATCTGGTTTTCAGAGTATATATCTAGCAGGTCTCTTTTTTGCAAAAGTACTGTGTCATTATTCCCTCCTCTATTGTTAGTAATTCCTTTATCAATCGCCATAATTTTGAGAAACGAGGCATTGGATTGGTGGTAACTAGTAAAATGTCTTGCAATAGTTGTGTCTCTATTATACATAATATCGTCCCTATGTTCCTGGATTCTATCTTTCAGAACCCTTTTTGTTTTCCCCACATAAAACCACATAAAAACAGTTGATCAAATAAATCCCCCCAACGTATTTGCTATTTAAAAAGTATTTAATGTCGAAACTTTTTTCCCCTCCTGCAGATAATTTTTTGGCTTTTTCCATAAAAGGGCAATATACACATTGGCCACAAGGATGACTACCTTTTACCCCCCCTGTCCTTTCTTAGCCAATCATCCTTCAATGGACTTTTAGCATACATACTTCAAACTAAATGGTCTTTTAGATTTGGTGATTTTCATGCTACCATTAAAGGAAAGGGACCAACTTTTTCTTTGATTTTTTTCCTCGTATGTTAAAAGGTACCAATATTTAATTTGGCGATGCTCTTTCCCTACTTTTGTACAGTACTTCATCTCTTTCAAGTTTCTTAACTTGTGACATAGCTCTCCCTATACATTTCTTAGAATATCCACTAACTAAAAATCTAGACTTCATTAAATCTGCATGCTTGTTATATTTATTTTTAGAAGAACAATTCCTTTTCAATCTAAGGAATTGTCCAAAAGGGATTCCTCTCTTGAGGTGCTCAGGATGGCTACTTTCTGCTTGTAAAATACTATTGCTTGCCGTCTGTTTCCTAAAATTTTCTGTTGCAATATGATTTCCTTCTTTACTTATCAGAAAATCCAGAATAAGAAGACTTTTTTCACTTACTTCATAAGTTAAAAGGATATTTTTCTTATTCTTGTTCAGATCTCCAATGAATTCCTTTAAGTCTATCATAGGTCCATCCCACAGGAGGAGGACATCATCCACATAGCATATCCATAAAGATATATATTCTTCAAAGATAGCGCTATGTTTTTCATAAATTTCCATTTCCCAAGCTCCAAGGTGAAGACAGGCATATGTAGGGGCACAAACGGCCCCCATTGCTGTACCACTTTTGTGCTTGAACAAAGTGTTATCAAACACAAATACATTGTTTTGAAGGATGAATTGAAGCAGGGAAATAACGAAATTCGTATGATCATTATACTTTAAACCTCTGGACTCTAGGAAATGTTCAGCTGCCTTAATACCTTCACTATGTGGAATGGGGGAATACAATCCCTCCACATCCAAGAATACAAGAAGAGTATCTCTTTTTACATTGATCCCATCTAACTTTTTAAGGAGATCCACGGTGTCCTTAATATATGACGGAAGGGTAACTAGAAAAGGTCTTAAAAAATTATCTACATAATTCCCTATACCCTCTGTGGCACTCCCTATTCCTGATACAATGGGACGTCCCGGAGGACATTGTACATTTTTGTGTAATCTTGGTATTACGTAAAACACCGGGAGGATGGGATGTTCTGGATATAAATAGGAACATTATTTCGGTGTGATGATACCTTTCTGTTTGGCTTCATTTAACATTCTAAAGAGGGTATTCTGTATTTCCTTAATAGGATTGCCTTTAGTTTTTCATATTGGTCCCCATTGCTTAGTTGACGTTTGACCCCTCTCGTGTACATAATTTCATCCATTATGACCAGGTTACCATCCTTATCCGCTGCCTTTATAACAATATTAGGGGCCAACATGAGATCACCAAGAGCCTTTATTTCACTATTGCTCAAACTGTCATTTATCAATACATTTTCTGGCATCTTTTCAATGTCTTTTTCTACCAATTTTAGAAAAAAGTTTACTGCTGGAATTGTTACCATTGAGGGCATATAGCTAGATTTAGGTTTGAAGTTAGTTTTTTTTTTAGAAATTCACTATTCTCAAAATTGGTAATAAAAGTAAATTGGGAAGTTGTTTAAAATTACATTCCCTATTTAAATCATGAAAGATTTTTTGTGACTTTACTGTCACTTTAAGGATTTGTCAAAATCCTGTACCACTTCTCCCTTTTCTTTATACTATATATTGAGATTTTTTAAAGGGTCTGCACCAGTAGATGCATCTGCATTAAACTATTAAACTTGAACTGCTTATAACGTTACAAGTTATTTATAAATAGTTATCTCTCCCCATCTATTATTATTTTTGATTATATATATATATATATATATATATATATATATATATATATATATACAAAGTCAAAACTACCAAACTACAGTGTTACCCTCCAAAGGTCATCTGCCTGGGTGCATGAATGTAATAATTACTCCGCAAAACAAATGCACTCACAGGTCTTGAGTTAAAGTATATTCACAAATTTAATGGAACGTTTTTGGGGAAAGCTTCCCCTTCATCAACATAATAACACAGTGACAAAACCACTGTTAAATACAGAAAGTGTAATACAAAACTTAATGACAAAATTGCAAACCTGTGTGTACACTCTAAAGCGCCAAAATATCGTGTTGGAATGCACTCCATGCGTTCCAATGCAATCTGGACCGGAAGTGTATACTAACCTTGTCACTTCTGGTGTATCAAATGTGATACATATATTGCATCCAAATAATAAAAAATTAAGAGACGAGGAATAGCAAAATATTCAACATTAAAAAAACATGTAGTCACATCAACTACTTAACTTATAAATATCCGATTCATATGTGATCGAATTAGGCATTATTGCCTTTATCAAATTTCCAAATGTTAATTGTGCCACTCTTACAACGTGAAAGGTAAATCCAATCTATTACCTATATTCTCATATTACCTCTGTGTCCAGATTCTGATAATTTAGTGTAAACGGCCCTTCTGGAACGCATATAGTGCGTTCCACTGTGTGGATAAACCGGAAGTGGCGTGATAACCTCACCTCAGGCCCATCCGGAATTGTATGAATGTAAGGCAATAGGATCGAACTTACTATGTTTACTGCCTCGTATACTTGTGTCATACCTATGTGTATATAAACAAAACTAAGTGTCAATCAATCGCAGGACATTAGTAACAAGTGGTATATAGAAATTGGAATACAAATAATAATAAAATAAAAATAAAAGTGAACTGCCCCGATTAGATTTATCTGGACCCCATATCATATACCAGATCTTGCCAAAATTACATATCCACAGTGAAAACTATTGCCATCTCATATGTTGTTAATATCAGTAACTAAGTTCCTCGATATATATATATATATATATATATATATATATATGTGACTCAGTCCATCTTAATGGTCCCTGCACAGAGAAACGAGTGACAAGTTACCATGGCCATATCACATAGATGGTTGTATATGGGACCTCATTTTTTTCATTTCTGAATAATGAAAATTTTTTTTTGGGTTTAATGTCCCTTTAAGGTAGAAAAAACCCTATTGGCTGATGCAATCAGCCAATAGGATTGAGCTTGCATTCTATTGGTTGTTCCAATCAGCCAATAGAATGCAAGCTCAATCCTATTGGCTGATTGGATCCCAATCGGAATCTAAGGGACGCCATCTTGGATGACGTCACTTAAAGGAACCTTCATTCGTCTTTAGTCATCGGAAGAAGAGGATGCTCCGCGCCAGATGTCTTGAAGATGGAGCCGCTCCGCATCGGATGGATGAAGATAGAAGATGCCGTCTGGATGATGACTTCTGCCCGTCTGGAGGACCACTTCGCCCGGCTTGGATGAAGACTTCTCCCGGCTTCATTAAGGACTTTGGCCTGGTTGGATGAAGACTTCTGCCACTTCCTTGGATGTCCGGTCTTCAGAACTGTAAGTCAATCTTCAGGGGGTTAGTGTTAGGTTTTTTTAAGGGTGTATTGGGTGGGTTTTATTTTTAGGTTAGGGTTTGGGCCGCAAAATAGCTAACTGCCCTTTTAAGGGCAAAGCCCATCCAAATTCCCTTTTCAGGGCAATGGGGAGCTTAGGTTTTTTTAGATAGTATTTTATTTTGGGGGTTGGTTGTGTGGGTGGTGGGTTTTACTGTTGGGGGGGTTGTTTGTAATTTTTTTACAGGTAAAAGAGCTGATTATTTTGGGGCAATGCCCCGCAAAAGGCCCTTTTGAGAGCTATTGATAGTTTAGTTTAGGCTAGGGGTTTTCTTTTATTTTGGGGGGCTTTTTTATTTTGATAGGGCTATTAGATTAGGTGTAATTAGTTTAAATATCTTGTAATTTGTTTATTATTTTCTGTAATTTAGTGGGGGTGTTTTTGTGTACGTTGGCTAATTTAATTTATTTAATTGTTGTTAATTTAGTTAATTTATTTAATTATAGTGTAGTGTTAGGTGTTATTGTAACTTAGGTTAGGTTTTATTTTACAGATACTTTTGTATTTATTTTAGCTAGGTAGTTAATAAATAGTTAATAACTATTTAATAACTATTCTACCTAGTTAAAATAAATACAAACTTGCCTGTAAAATAAAAAAAAAACCCTAAGCTAGCTACAATGTAACTATTATTTATATTGTAGCTAGCTTAGGGTTTATTTTATAGGTAAGTATTTAGTTTTAAATAGGAATAATTTAGTTAATTATAGGAATTTTTAGTTAGATTTATTTTAATTATATTTAAGTTAGGGGGTGTTAGGGTTAGGGTTAGACTTAGGTTTAGGGATTAATACATTTAGTATAGTGGCGGCAACGTTGGGGGCGGCAGATTAGGGGTTAATAAATGTAAGTAGGTGGCGGAGATGTTAGGGATGGCAGATTAGGGGTTAATAATATTTAACTAATGATTGCAAGGCGGGAGTGCGCCGGTTTAGGGGTTAATATGTTTATTATAGTGGCGGTGACGTTGGGGGCAGCAGATTAGGGGTTAATAAGTGTAACATTAGGGGTGTTTAGACTCGGGGTTCATGTTAGGGTGTTAGGTGTAAACATAAATTTTATTTCCCCATAGGAATCAATGGGGCTGCGTTACTGAGTTTTACGCTGCTTTTTTGCAGGTGTTAGACTTTTTCTCAGCCGGCTCTCCCCGTTGATTCTTATGGGGAAATCGTGCACGAGCAAGTACGACCAGCTCACTGCTGACTTAAGCAGCGCTGGTATTGGAGTGCGGTAAGGAGCAAAAGTTTGCTCAACGCTCACTTCTTGTCTTTTAACGCCGGCTTTGTAAAAACCCGTAATACCAGCGCTGCAGGTAAGTGAGCGGTGAGAGAAAACTGCTCGTTAGCAACGCACAGCTCAAAACGAAAACTCGTAATCTAGCCGTTTTTATATATTTTAGCTGGGTAGTTATTAAATAGTTAATAACTATTTAATAACTAATCTACCTAGTTAAAATAAATACAAACTTAACTGTTAAATAAAAATAAAACCTAAGTTAGCTACAATATAACTATTAGTATATATTTAGTTTTAAATATGAATTATTTAGTTAATAATTGTAAGGTTTATTCAGATTTATTTTAATTATATTTAAGTTAGGGGGTGTTAGGGTTAGGGTTAGACTTAGGCTTACGTTAGGGTTAGGGTTACATTAGGGTTAGGTTTAGGGGTTAATATATATATTTAGTGTTAGTGATGTTGGAGGCCAGAGGTTTAGGGGTTAATAACTTTAGTATAGTGGCGGCAACATTGGGGGCGGCAGATTAGAGGTTAATAACTGTAATGTAGGTGGCAGCGATGTTAAGGGTGGCAGATTAAAGGGGTTAATAAGTGTATTTAGGTTGCAGCAATGTTAGGGGCAGCAGATTAGGGGTTAATGACTGTATGTAGGTGGCAGCGATATTGGGAGCGGCAGATTAGGGGTTAATAGTTTTATTTAGGTGGCGGTGATGTTAAGGGCAGCAGATTAGGGGTGAATAACATTACGTAGGTGGTGGCGATGTCGGGGTGGCAGATTAGGGGTGTTTAGACGTGGGTTTTTTTGTTAGGGTGTTAGGGGTTTAAACATAACTTTTTCTTTCTCCATATACATCAATGGGGCTGTGTTACGGAGCTTTTGTTTCCAGCGATCGCAGGTGTTAGGCTTCTTTTTTGACGGCTCTCTCCATTGATGTCTATGGGGAAATCTATGGGGAAATCGTAATATAGCTGAGAGAGTGTTTCAATCACCCAATCCGGTAACGTTTCGGAGATACTATAGTATGTTTAAGACCCGGCGAGTGCTTCCTTCATTGTGATGTTTGTAGATATATATATACACACACACACACACATCGACTGTACCACCTTTATTCCAGTCTAGCAGAAAAAAAACATTTCATGTGTATTTTCTCCTGATTTTTAGATTTATCTAATTTTGAGGAAATACTTATATGGGGGGAGTCTGTATGATGATTTTGCTTATTTATGAAATATTTAGCTAACATTGAGCAAGTGTCTTCAGAGTAAAATTGTAAAATTGTGTCCTCTACATTGAAGAAAGCTGTACAGGTTGTTAGCCATATTTGGAGTTTAAACTCACTATTTTGCCAACAATGGGGTAGATTCCAAACATTATGATCCTGTTTAACAGCATTTGTTCAGCTCCAGATCTGTGTTTTTAGTGATCACAATCCAAGCAATTTCTGTATTGGAAAAAGTTCAGATAGCATCCAAGCAGATAGCAGGAAAATCACCCATACCGTGCATCGCAAGCAACACCTTCAGTGATCACGATCCTCCTGACCATGGGTTTTGCACTTTATTTTGCTGACAAAATGGACACATCAAATTCAACACACAAAGGGGGTTGATAAAGTGCAAAACTGATCTTTCAAACATGCTTGTCAGTAATCCAAGCTGATTTGAAATAATTCTACTATCTTCCACATGTTCAATACAATCTGAAATGGGCACAGATCCAATTTTAGATGTGCATATCAATATATGTTCTAGATTCATTACATCTATATTCAGCACTATTGTATAGTCCCTTGGTACTGGGTGAGGCAGACATTGGCATATGTATATACAGATATGTGATATCCCATACAGCTAGCAAATACTGTAGGCAATGTGAGAAAATAGAAATCACGTACACAACATCTAGAAATGGCGTTTAGCAATCATACTCTGAAAATCTTTCTTTTCAGTATTCTAAGTTACAGAAATTTAATCTTCATAAATGTGATTTCTATCAGCAATAGTATATTTGTGCTGCTTCATCTTGTTTATTGGTAATCGAGATCTTTTGCTAGAGTTTTTACATTTAAAAAGTTCCAAAAATTGTGTTATGAAAAACTGTGATTTACAGTATCTAGAACCTTACATCCACTGCTTCTTACAGTAATAGAAATCCAGCAAAGATTAACCTTGTTCTGTACAGTGAGGTTCCGAACTTTAGGCAATATTTTTACCCTTGTAACTTAGTGGTTACCCAGTGTACAGTGTGATGTGAAAACTGTTAAATTCCCATTTTAGAAGATGAGATGTTTTCTTCTTGATTTTAGATGAAAAGTCTTGCCAAAATGAAAAACAAGGTTTTCTTAATGAATAAAAATGAACAAAATACTTGTAACATATTTAAAGTTTGAAAAATCGAATTGAACAAACATGTCCAGTATATTGTTTATGCCTATATGAAAATAGCATTCATATTTCTTTCATGTAATTAGCAAGAGTCCATGAGCTAGTGACGTATGGGATATACATTCCTACCAGGAGGGGCAAAGTTTCCCAAACCTCAAAATGCCTATAAATACACCCCTCACCACACCCACAATTCAGTTTTACAAACTTTGCCTCCGATGGAGGTGGTGAAGTAAGTTTGTGCTAGATTCTACGTTGATATGCGCTCCGCAGCAAGTTGGAGCCCGGTTTTCCTCTCAGCGTGCAGTGAATGTCAGAGGGATGTGAGGAGAGTATTGCCTATTTGAATACAGTGATCTCCTTCTACGGGGTCTATTTCATAGGTTCTCTGTTATCGGTCGTAGAGATTCATCTCTTACCTCCCTTTTCAGATCGACGATATACTCTTATATATACCATTACCTCTGCTGATTCTCGTTTCAGTACTGGTTTGGCTATCTGCTATATGTAGATGAGTGTCCTGGGGTAAGTAAGTCTTATTTTCTGTGACACTCCAAGCTATGGTTGGGCACTTTGTTTATAAAGTTCTAAATATATGTATACAAACATTTATTTGCCTTGACTCAGAATGTTCAACTTTCCTTATTTTCAGACAGTCAGTTTCATATTTGGGATAATGCATTTTGATTTATTCATTTTTTCTTACCTTCAAAAATTTGACTCTTCCCTGTGGGCTGTTAGGCTCGCGGGGGCTGAAAATGCTTCATTTTATTGCGTCATTCTTGGCGCGGACTTTTTTGGCGCAAAAATTCTATTTCCGTTTCCGCCGTCATACGTGTCGCCGGAAGTTGCGTAATTTTTTGACGTTATTTCGCGCCAAAAATGTCGGCGTTCCGGATGTGGCATCATTTTTGGCGCCAAAGAGCATTTAGGCGCCAAATAATGTGGGCGTCTTATTTGGCGCGAAAAAATATGGGCGTCGCTTTTGTCTCCACATTATTTAAGTCTCATTATTTATTGCTTCTGGTTGCTAGAAGCTTGTTCTTTGGCATTTTTTCCCATTCCTGAAACTGTCATTTAAGGAATTTGATCAATTTTGCTTTATATATATGTTGTTTTTTCTCTTACATATTGCAAGATGTCTCACGTTGCATCTGAGTCAGAAGATACTACAGGAAAATCGCTGTCAAGTGCTGAATCTACCAAAGCTAAGTGTATCTGCTGTAAACTTTTGGTAGCTATTTCTCCAGCTGTTGTTTGTATTGATTGTCATGACAAACTTGTTAAAGCAGATAATATTTCCTTTAGTAAAGTACCATTGCCTGTTGCAGTTCCCTCAACATCTAAGGTGCAGAATGTTCCTGATAATATAAGAGATTTTGTTTCTGAATCCATAAAGAAGGCTATGTCTGTTATTTCTCCTTCTAGTAAACGTAAAAAATCTTTTAAAACTTCTCTCCCTACAGATGAATTTTTAAATGAACATCATCATTCTGATTCTGATGACTCCTCTGGTTCAGAGGATTCTGTCTCTGAGGTTGATGCTGATAAATCTTCATATTTATTTAAAATAGAATTTATTCGTTCTTTACTTAAAGAAGTTCTAATTGCTTTAGAAATAGAGGATTCTGGTCCTCTTGATATTAATTCTAAACGTTTGGATAAGGTATTTAAAGCTCTTGTGGTTATTCCAGAAGTTTTTCCTGTTCCTAATGCTATTTCTGCAGTAATTTCCAAAGAATGGGATAAATTGGGTAATTCATTTACTCCTTCTAAACGTTTTAAGCATTTATATCCTGTGCCGTCTGACAGATTAGAATTTTGGGACAAAATCCCTAAAGTTGATGGGGCTATTTCTACCCTTGCTAAACGTACTACTATTCCTACGTCAGATGGTACTTCGTTTAAGGATCCTCTAGATAGGAAAATTTAGTCCTTTCTAAGAAAAGCTTATCTGTGTTCAGGTAATCTTCTTAGACCTGCTATATCTTTGGCTGATGTTGCTGCAGCTTCAACTTTTTGGTTGGAAACTTTAGCGCAACAAGTAACACATCGTGATTCTCATGACATTATTATTCTTCTTCAGCATGCTAATAATTTTATCTGTGATGCCATTTTTGATATTATCAGAGTTGATGTCAGGTTTATGTCTCTAGCTATTTTAGCTAGAAGAGCTTTATGGCTTAAAACTTGGAATGCTGATATGGCTTCTAAATCAACTTTACTTTCTATTTCTTTCCAGGGTAACAAATTATTTGGTTCTCAGTTGGATTCCATCATTTCAACTGTTACTGGTGGGAAAGGAACTTTTTTACCACAGGATAAAAAATCTAAAGGTAAAAGCAGGGCTAATAATCGTTTTCGTTCCTTTCGTTTCAACAAAGAACAAAAGCCTGATCCTTCATCCTCAGGAGCAGTTTCAGTTTGGAAACCATCTCCAGTCTGGAATAAATCCAAGCCAGCTAGAAAGGCAAAGCCTGCTTCTAAGTCCACATGAAGGTGCGGCCCTCATTCCAGTTCAGCTGGTAGGGGGCAGGTTACGTTTTTTCAAGGAAATTTGGATCAATTCTGTTCACAATCTTTGGATTCAGAACATTGTTTCAGAAGGGTACAGAATTGGTTTCAAGATGAGACCTCCTGCAAAGAAATTTTTTCTTTCCCGTGTCCCAGTAAATCCAGTAAAAGCTCAAGCATTTCTGAAATGTGTTTCAGATCTAGAGTTGACTGGAGTAATTATGCCAGTTCCAGTTCAGGAACAGGGGATGGGGTTTTATTCAAATCTCTTCATTGTACCAAAGAAGGAGAATTCCTTCAGACCAGTTCTGGATCTAAAAATATTGAATCGTTATGTAAGGATACCAACGTTCAAAATGGTAACTGTAAGGACTATCTTGCCTTTTGTTCAGCAAGGGAATTATATGTCCACAATAGATTTACAGGATGCATATCTGCATATTCCGATTCATCCAGATCATTTTCAGTTCCTGAGATTCTCTTTTCTGGACAAGCATTACCAGTTTGTGGCTCTACCGTTTGGCCTAGCTACAGCTCCAAGAATTTTTACAAAGGTTCTCGGTGCCCTTCTGTCTGTAATCAGAGAACAGGATATTGTGGTATTTCCTTATTTGGACGATATCTTGGTACTTGCTCAGTCTTTACATTTAGCAGAATCTCATACGAATCGACTTGTGTTGCTTCTTCAAGATCATGGTTGGAGGATCAATTTACCAAAAAGTTCTTTGATTCCTCAGACAAGGGTAACCTTTCTGGGTTTCCAGATGGATTCAGTGTCCATGACTCTGTCTTTAACAGACAAGAGACGTCTAAAATTGATTGCAGCTTGTCGAAACCTTCAGTCACAATCATTCCCTTCGGTAGCCTTATGCATGGAAATTCTAGGTCTTATGACTGCTGCATCGGACGCGATCCCCTTTGCTCGTTTTCACATGCGACCTCTTCAACTCTGTATGCTGAAGCAATGGTGCAAGGATTACACGAAGATATCTCAAACAATATCTTTAAAACCGATTGTTCGACACTCTCTATCATGGTGGACAGATCACCATCGTTTTATTCAGGGGGCTTCTTTTGTGCTTCCGACCTGGACTGTAATTTCAACAGATGCAAGTCTTACGGGTTGGGGAGCTGTGTGGGGATCTCTGACGGCACAAGGAGTTTGGGAATCTCAGGAGGTGAGATTACCGATCAATATTTTGGAACTCCGTGCAATTTTCAGAGCTCTTCAGTTTTGGCCTCTTCTGAAGAGAGAATCGTTCATTTGTTTTCAGACAGACATGTCACAACTGTGGCATACATCAATCATCAAGGAGGGACTCACAGTCCTCTGGCTATGAAAGAAGTATCTCGAATTTTGGTTTGGGCGGAATCCAGCTCCTGTCTAATCTCTGCGGTCCATATCCCAGGTATAGACAATTGGGAAGCGGATTATCTCAGTCGCCAAACGTTGCATCCGGGCGAATGGTCTCTTCACCCAGAGGTATTTCTTCAGATTGTTTAAATGTGGGAACTTCCAGAAATAGATCTGATGGCGTCCCATCTAAACAAGAAACTTCCCAGGTATCTGTCCAGATCCCGGGATCCTCAGGCGGAGGCAGTGGATGCATTATCACTTCCTTGGAAGTATCATCCTGCCTATATCTTTCCGCCTCTAGTTCTTCTTCCAAGAGTAATCTCCAAGATTCTGAAGGAATGCTCGTTTGTTCTGCTGGTAGCTCCGGCATGGCCTCACAGGTTTTGGTATGCGGATCTTGTCCGGATGGCCTCTTGCCAACCGTGGACTCTTCCGTTAAGACCAGACCTTCTGTCACAAGGTCCTTTTTTCCATCAGGATCTGAAATCCTTAAATTTAAAGGTATGGAGATTGAACGCTTGATTCTTGGTCAAAGAGGTTTCTCTGACTCTGTGATTAATACTATGTTACAGGCTCGTAAATCTGTATCTCGAGAGATATATTATAGAGTCTGGAAGACTTATATTTCTTGGTGTCTTTCTCATAATTTTTCTTGGCATTCTTTTAGAATACCGAGAATTTTACAGTTTCTTCAGGATGGTTTAGATAAGGGTTTGTCCGCAAGTTCTTTGAAAGGACAAATCTCTGCTCTTTCTGTTCTTTTTCACAGAAAGATTGCTATTCTTCCTGATATTCATTGTTTTGTACAAGCTTTGGTTCGTATAAAACCTGTCATTAAGTCAATTTCTCCTCCTTGGAGTTTGAATTTGGTTCTGGGAGCTCTTCAAGCTCCTCCGTTTGAACCTATGCATTCATTGGACATTAAATTACTTTCTTGGAAAGTTTTGTTCCTTTTGGCCATCTCTTCTGCCAGAAGAGTTTCTGAATTATCTGCTCTTTCTTGTGAGTCTCCTTTTCTGATTTTTCATCAGGATAAGGCGGTGTTGCGAACCTCTTTTGAATTTTTACCTAAAGTTGTGAATTCCAACAACATTAGTAGAGAAATTGTGGTTCCTTCATTATGTCCTAATCCTAAGAATTCTAAGGAGAAATCGTTGCATTCTTTGGATGTTGTTAGAGCTTTGAAATATTATGTTGAAGCTACGAAATCTTTCCGTAAGACTTCTAGTCTATTTGTTATCTTTTCCGGTTCTAGAAAAGGCCAGAAAGCTTCTGCCATTTCTTTGGCATCTTGGTTGAAATCTTTAATTCATCTTGCCTATGTTGAGTCGGGTAAAACTCCGCCTCAGAGAATTACAGCTCATTCTACTAGGTCAGTTTCTACTTCCTGGGCGTTTAGGAATGAAGCTTCGGTTGACCAGATCTGCAAAGCAGCAACTTGGTCCTCTTTGCATACTTTTACTAAATTCTACCATTTTGATGTATTTTCTTCTTCTGAAGCAGTTTTTGGTAGAAAAGTACTTCAGGCAGCGGTTTCAGTTTAAATCTTCTGCTTATGTTTTTCGTTAAACTTTATTTTGGGTGTGGATTATTTTCAGCAGGAATTGGCTGTCTTTATTTTATCCCTCCCTCTCTAGTGACTCTTGTGTGGAAAGATCCACATCTTGGGTAGTCATTATCCCATACGTCACTAGCTCATGGACTCTTGCTAATTACATGAAAGAAAACATAATTTATGTAAGAACTTACCTGATAAATTAATTTCTTTCATATTAGCAAGAGTCCATGAGGCCCGCCCTTTTTTTGTGGTGGTTATGATTTTGTATAAAGCACAATTATTCCAATTCCTTATTTTATATGCGTTCGCACTTTTTTATCACCCCACTTCTTGGCTATTCGTTAAACTGAATTGTGGGTGTGGTGAGGGGTGTATTTATAGGCATTTTGAGGTTTGGGAAACTTTGCCCCTCCTGGTAGGAATGTATATCCCATACGTCACTAGCTCATGGACTCTTGCTAATATGAAAGAAATGAATTTATCAGGTAAGTTCTTACATAAATTATGTTTTTTTTAACACTTGGCATAAACACCACTCTATCCAATCGTGAAACACGGACTCCATTAACCCCTTTAACCCATTTGAGATTTTGCACCCATTATCAGCAGTTCTAAAAAAGCAGATTCTATTTCAGCTTTGTTGGAAACATTGTGATCAGTTTTTTAATGAAAAAAGATTTTGTTTTTTCAATTTCGGGAAAAAAACAGTAAGACTGTAATCCACATCAGTAGTTTTTAAATGAGAGACAAGTTTGCAAACCCTTGAAATCAAAACGTAGAAAAAGAAGAAAAGCGCGAACACGATTCAAGTGCAGATATCACAGTTTTATTTATAGCGACACGCTATATATGTACTCACAAGAGATAAAAAGATAAAAAGCAAATCTTTTGCATTCCCCAACGTTCCCGAACTCGGTCAAACATGCAGTCTTGTAGTCATACAATCTTTTCATAAATGAATAGATAGTTGATGTAGGGTACTAACTGGTTAACAGGAACGTTGATATCGGCCCTCGGCTCTTCCGCATACAGGATACCTACTGACAATACACGTATACCATGGGATATCAGAAGTCCTACGGAAGCCTCATAGGGTCAAATTCAATACAACTAGCAAACGTTCTACGCGTTTCGTCCCTAGTCAGATAACAGGCCTCTATATAAAGGGAGAAATCCCATAATGGTCATACTTCTAAGCCAATCCAAAATTAATAATACATGAGTGCTGATATCATCATATAGATTAGCCTACATAAATCTGAATCCTAAAATGCATGATTACGGTCTGACATATAAACAAAATAAATACATAGATAAAATTGACAAATACATCTTGAATACATGTGCATAAATACATAGTATAAAACAATATCTTTTTCTATTATATTCTCATATAAAAATATAATCACACTAAAAACCCCAAATACATGTATTTACACGGTAGAAACATCCATGAACTCATTATAATAAATATTTAAAATAATTTGATATTCATTAAGAGTTAAATAAATAAATATGAAATAGAATTAATTAAAAGCTCACAATAATTAAATAAATTGATTAATGTTCATAAATATACAGATATACTCAAAAACAGAATTAAATTTATAAAAATGCTAAAATGTCAAGTTCAATATTTAACCCCTTAGGTTCTAGACAATCTAGTGTTTTGATCCAAAACGTTTCCCTTTGTCTTAACCTCAACAACCTGTTTGTATCCCATTTATTTGGTGATACCCATTCGATAATGCTAACATTGAGATCCTTAGGATTTTTATTATGGAATAGTTTAAAATGATAAGATACACTATACTATGGTTATCAAATCCATTTATGATATTATTAACATGCTCTCTTACTCTGTATTTTATCTTACGTTTTGTTCTTCCAACGTAAATCATTCCACATTTACAGTACAGTTGGTATACTACATATGTGGTATGGCATGAGCACCTGCTCTTGCAATTATATTTTTTGCTACCATCAAAATTTGAAAATTTGGCATTGTTTGATGAAATTATGGGGCATATAACACAGTCTTTCTGTTTACAAGGATATAAACCTACATTTGCACCACACCAACTAGTTAATTGTCCTTCATTCAAAGATTGGCGAAGTTTGGTAGGCGCTATATAATTTTTAATATCTTTATTTTTTCTAAAAATTACATCAGGCTTATCTCCAAGTATTTTTCCCAACACCGGATCTAATTTTAAAACATTCCAATGTTTGGTTAAAATCTTTTTTATCTTATAGTGTTGGTTATTGTATTTAGTCACAAATTTCAGACCAAACAAGGTTCTCTTAATGAATAAAAATGAATAACAAAATACTTGTAACATATTTAAAGTTTGAAAAATCTAATTGAACAAACATGTCCAGTATATTGTTTATGCCTATATGAAAATAGCATTCATATTTTTTTAACACTTGGCACAAATACCACTCTATCCAATCGTGAAACACGGACTCCATTAACCCCTTTAACCCATTTGAGATTTTGCACCCATTATCAGCAGTTATAAAAAAGCAGATTCTATTTCAGCTTTGTTGGAAACATTGTGATCAGTTTTTTAATGAAAAAAGATTTTGTTTTTCCAATTTCGGGAAAAAAACAGTAAGACTGTAATCCACATCAGTAGGTTTTATATGAGAGACAAGTTTGCAAACCCTTGAAATCATGTTACATAAATAATAAGCTGATGATCATCATTATATGATAAAGTATGTTAATGTTTTCTAATAATTTTACATATTGGGCTAGATTACAAATGGAGCTCTAAATGATTGCACTCACTCAAACAGGCAAATGTATGTAAAGCTTAGGAGCTGCCCATTTTTAAGTTTAGCACCCTGGATGAACCAGCTCCTAAGCTTTACATTCCTGCTTTTTAAATAAAAATGCAAGAGAACGAAGAAAACTTGATAATAGGAGTAAATTATAAAGTTGCTTAAAGTTGCATGCTCTATCATTCAAGAAAACAATTGGGTTTAGTATCCCTTTAATGTTAAGATGTTCTTTCAGTGATGCACTTTCATGTAGAAAGCTGTCATTATCATTACAGGATTATCAGAATAGTATTTTTTTTGTTTGATAAATTACCCCTTGGGTATGCCAAAGTCACAGTAAAAGGGTATTGACCAAGATTAGCTTTCTAGAGACTAAAGTGCATCAGCACTCTTCTAGAATCTCCAACCCATGTTACTGCAAGATAATCAGTAAAGAGGTAAACTTTCATCAGCAATCATGTATGTTTAAAAAGCACTCTAGAAATGAGCAGAACAATTAGCATAAGTAGAACAGCTCCCATCAACCCATAAAAACGGGTTGGATTAAAATGAAGTACTTTTATACTCCAATCATAACATGTTCTTGCAAATAAAAACATCTATTGAACTCAAATTCTATGTCAGGAGACAGCGCAATACAATAATAACATTATTATTTATGTTAACATTATAACTGATATACCTATCCAGAAAATACCTGACTAAATGTGATATTTTATGATATGGATTGCTGAACATAAACCCACTACATCAATAGTAAACTGATAAACTGGAATACCGGTTGGGAGGAGTGTAAGGAGTCATTGCGCGCTCTTAGCTCAGTGGCAAAGGCTAAGGAAAATCTATCTCCCAGCACCTGGCGGGGTAAGACAGCCTAGCCCAGAGAGAACACTGTTGTTGGGTGTTCCGGGGGCCGTGGAGGGCATTGAAGGCTAAGTCACTTAGACAACAACCATAGCACAACAGCTTGAGGGGTGGAGTTTACAGAACTGCGTCGCCAATACAGGTGGCGGTGCATATTTGGGATCAGGGCTGCATCGTGGACGGCCCACAACAACAGAGGTGCAAGTGCTCCAGCAGTATCTGTTGAGAGGTGTCCCGGCTGGAGCAGCATCCATAAGAAGCGGAGAGTGGAGTAGGCTATATCAGCAAATCTGCACTAAGAGCCGACACGATTTTAGCAAAATCGCAAGTACCTAGAAAACTTAAGCTGGGCTAATAAGAGGGGAGGCTCTATTTTGACTTTTTTAACCTGTGTATAAAAGAGGGAAAAACAGGGGGGGGAAGAAGTTAACACCTTTTTGCTGGAAAGCTGAAAATATGTACTTCTTCCAAGTTACTGGTATAGAACTGGCCTAACCAAAAATACATCTAGATTCTAGAGGGTATATAGTTCTTTTTTACCAAGCTGGGCTGTACACACTCCCTAGTTGCTGACATTTTCAAGATGACTTGGGACTTTTGAGGCCACTGGGACTCCTTGTTAATATTTTACATCAGACAGAAGCAGTGGTTTGGATCTAGAACAACGGCTTTTTCCTCCTGTGTCTAGCTTTGCTCAATATACAACAAGCCTTACTATCTCACAATACAGAAAAAAAAGTGGCACACAGAATACCGCCCTTGTGTGGGGAAATTGCTATCAGGCTATTTTCTGTTTTACAGTGTGCACAGTTTGGTTACTGGACTGAACTTATTTGGAAAGAGGAAGCAGCATTTGACTTATAATATGTACTGTGATTAGAAACCACTTGGCAAAAAATCTGCAATGGTCCAGTTGTGTTTTCAAGTGTTGTCTGTTCTGTAATTAAGTAAATTCAAAGGTGGAAGATACATTGTTATAAGTAGAAAAACGTCCTTTCATTTATTATTTAGGGGCCTTTCTTTAAATTAGAATTCAAGTGTATGTTTCTGGTTATAGTAGGCTCTGACTAGGTAATTTCTACACCAGGGGTGTCAAACTCATTTGAGTCATGGGACATTTTCCATACAAGTACAACTCATGTGGGCCGCACACTACCTACATATCTTGTCATTGTTAAACAAAGCAGTGGTATTTGCTCTAACTGCATACATTTCAAAAGATTGTGTTCTGTAACTCCTAATTACCTTAACTCAGGCTTGATGAAACGCGCTCTAATGCTTTTAAGAAGGTGACACACACTCGCCATCGGATTGCTCTCCCATAGAGTCCGTGCTATTTTTCTCTTTAGCAGCCCTGTTCTGGGCGTACTCACAGTTTAGCATACGCATGCTCAAAGTATAACATTTCCTTTGCATTATAAATAGTGGATCACAATGCTGTCGGCATAGCGACCCACTGTTTATATAGTGATAGACATATACCTGTTGTATATAATATAAAATAAATACATGTAAAGTATGTGATTTTAGTTAAAGAGCAAATTATGGAAAGGAATGGACAGAAATAATGTGGGAAATCAGGGCTGCCATAGTAATGAACACATATAAAGAAGTGCTGCATATGTCAAATAAATCATTATGTATTTATCTGTGCTTTTTTTTTTTAATAACAATCTTACTTGTTAAAGACTGAGGGGTTTTAACATATGCGCATACCTAATAGGAAGCACACTCGCTCTTTAAGTAATAAGCATATTACAATTAGTATTTTTCATGGAGGTGGCGGTGGGCTGCACAAAATTAGGTTGAGGGCCGCATGAGGCCCGTGGGCCGCCAGTTTGACACCTCTGATCTATACTATACCTTGAAAGTGGAGCCATATAAATAGCAACATATACTAATCCCCATCGAGACTGAATAAGTAAGGGGTTATTTTGTTACACATTTAGAGAGACAATACAATTCTTTCCTGGCTAGCAGCCAGGCTTAATATTACACTTGACACTTTACTGTGTATATGCAATAGTCACTGTTTGTATTTTATTTTTATTTTTTTATTTTTACTCGGGTGTCTCCTAGCCCTGGTAAGGGCACAGGGAGAGAGGCAGGGAACAAAGAAAAAAACAAAAAACAAAAAAAAAGAGGGAAGGAAGGGAAGAAATAATAATTAAAAAAAACCTCACACAACACTTTCTTGTGTTTTATATACTTTATTCACAATATATTTTTTAATCACATTTTGATACAATATTCTTGTGATTAGAAGCGCACACTGCACCTAATGGAAAAATTTGTCACTAACACCAAAACAAGAGTCAAGAGTATCGGAACTTGAGGACCATTGCAGTTCCCAGGAATCAAACTATAAAGATCAGGCAGATAACATTAAAACACTACAAGCTAGAAGTGAAGATCTAGAAGATAGGTCCAGAAGAAATAACATAAGAATAATAGGTTTACCTGAGAGCAGCAAATTTGAGAATTTAATTAATTTTGCCTCACAAACTCTTCCATAAATGTTAGGCTTAAATCTTCAAACAGATAAAATACTTGTAGAGAGAGCACACACAACAGGTTCCATTAAGAAATATCCAGATGGGAGCACCAGGCCCTGTACAGTCATGATAAGATTTGTGAACTTCCAAGACAAGGTGAACATATTGAAGCAGTACAGAAAAACGAATAATTTAATGGTGGGTTCTAATCGGATCCATCTCTTTCAAGATTTTTCTGCTGAGACTTCAGCCAAAAGAAGGGAGATGGCACCTTTTTGTACCACACTCATTAAAGCAGAATTTACGGCAGGATTAAGATATCCGGTACAAATAATAGTAGACAGCGATGAGGGAACTAATGTCCTTAAAACAACGAGGCTAAAAACTACCTGGTAAAACACCATGTTAATTTAACAGGTTGAGTAAAGCAGAGTTAATAAGAGAAGCACATGGTTGCTATTTGGAGGCTATTCTGAATAGACATGGCCAGTTACACATTGGTTTATGGATTTAAATTTATGGTTGTCAATATTTTGTTGATTTGTGTTTTTTATGAAAGCAGTAAAATACAATATGATAAGAATCCACCCGAAGATTTTAATTCCTATTTTTCTTTTTGTTCATTTTACGTGCACATCCTCTCTCTCTCTCCCTCCTCACGGCTGTTGCCTATTTTTTTTATTTTTTTTTAGGAGAAGTCTCCAGTGAAGCTTTATAGCAAGTTAAATAAAATTACTATAGAAGAGATAGAAGCAGTTATAAAAAAGATGAAGCATAATAAAGCACCTGTACCTGACGTGCTACCAGCCGAGTTTTATAACATTTTGAAAAAAGAAGTCCCTAAAACATTAGTTAAATTATTCAATGATTATTTTTGCCAAAATAGTATGGAGTTCCCCTTTTTTTGCTTCAATAATAACACTCATATATAAAAAAGGAAAGGATGGGGCGTGTCCGGGCCAGGGCCTAAGATGGCTGCTAAATTGGGAGCTCTCTAAAGTAAAATTACAATCCACCTTGTAATTAAGATATTTTCATTCATCCAGACAGAAACTGATTCTCATGAAGTAGAGAGCACTTTGCAGGACTGGAATATATTTATATTTATAGAAAAAGAAGCTTCCCAAACCGGACCGCAGGGATTTCTTGGCGGCCTACAAGGAAGGAAAACCCAGCACCCCCCGCCGGGGAACCGGGGTAAGCAGAGTAAGAACTGTACCTCTGCACTCACTCAGAGTGATATCTATATCCACCTCCATTAAGCCACCATGGAAGATTTATACCTCGTTGTTAAGGCTTTGATGGAGAAGCGGGAAGCATTGATATGCGAGAGAGCTGACCGAATAGTTGCGCAACAGTCTCTGGGGGAAACCGCACCTGAATATAGTGAAGCATCACAGAGCGATCTGCCACTATTCCCACCCCATAGTCCAAGCCCTAAGGGCGAAGGAAAGCAAGCACGGAACATACCCGAAGTTATCCCACTTGCCTCAGCTTCAGAGCGGCATGAGCGGAGGGCGCCTGATTGCGCTGGGAGGGACCGGAGCCTTAAAGATGCGAACCGGCACCTCTTGGTCTGGTGCGATCAGTGGCACTACCTGCTTGAGGGCCAAATATGGAGTCCTGGTCCGGGACCGGCCCTGTTCGCTGTCTGGGGAGATGCGGCCGGCCTCCCTGGGCGGTGGATGGAGCATCCTGGCATGACCTCCCCTACGTATCACAGCAGCCTATTCTGGGAGTTCCACGGCTGGCTTGAGGGCGAGATACGTCCCTCCTGCCCGCTCAGCTGTCCTAGCACCGTGGAGACCGGGAGGTCTTTAATTTTTCCTTGCGGCTACGATCCGACAGGTATTGGGTGACAGTACAATAATATGAGATAAGGTTGGACTCCTAGGTCCGACATTAGAGACCCCACCCTTCCCTGCATCGAGAACTTGGGCCTCCTCATATAAACTGTGTACGCTGATGTTTGCCATGCTGGCTCTGTTACCCATGTTCATTTGACAGCAACCGTTTATTTAGAACCCTGGGTCTATGCTCCCCTGCTTAATATGTCTAACTGTTATGCTTGGTAAATGGAGGGTGAAAGTACTATAATACATGAATATACCTGCTAGCTTAGTAATGTACAGTGTGCTTATATTGACGCATAGGCGTATATTTCTGTTTGTTTAGATAGATATTTGTAACACTGTTATACTAACTATGGTTTTTTTTATATAAGAAGGGTGTAAAACATTAGAGCAATCTTTATATTCCCCTCTAGGGTTAAATCTGATATAGCATCCCAGCAGAAAACTATGGAATTCATATGGGTCAGTAGTGAAATGTGTGCAGCATGTGGAGATTTTAGTGTGGAGATGCATTTTTAACATTGGTTATTGCTATATTATCTTTATCTAAATTTTGAGTATAATGATTCTAATATATCCCAGAGGCTTTAAAAGGGACCTATATAACTAACCCTACTGCTCTACAGAACAAAACATATGCAATTTACACTAGTAATTTTCTTGGTTTTTAATCTGGTTTAAGTTCTGATGTGATTGTATGGACACATAGAGGCCTGCTTCCTATTAGATAGAAAATTTACATGAGAGTCACGCCGTAGGAGGAATACAACCTGTTAATTTACTTTCTGTTGTCCAAATGAAAATGTACCCTATATTATCTTTATCTAAGTTTTGAGTATAACAGTTCTAACATATCTCAGAGGATCTAAAGGGACCTATATAACTAATACTAATGCTCTATGAAACAAAACTTATGCAATTTACACTATTAATTTTCTTGTTGTTGATCGGATTTATGATCTGATGTGATTGTATGGACACATGAAGGCCTGCTTCCTATTACCTAGAATATTTACATGAGAGTCAGGCCGCAGGAGGGCAACCACCTGTTAATCCACTTTCTGTTGTCCAAATGTAAATGTACCTATATATAAAAAGAGGTGCCGAGCATGGCTGTATATAATTTCTAAGGTTAAAGATGTATTACTGTTCACAGACTCTAAGACAGGCCTCCTGTACTAGATATGTAAGAATTAATGTATGTTGAGAGGCGTGTTGCCATGACAGATTTATGAATATGTTATGTATGTTATTGCTACCTCAATAAAAACTACTTTAAAAAAAAAAAAAAAAAGAAAAGGATATAGAAGAGTTGGGTTCATATAGACCAATATCGCTCCTAAATAGTGATTACAAGGTATTGACATTTTTAGTAGCAGAAAGACTTAAAAAAGTGGTGGGCACATTTTTTTTAAATCTTTATTTGAAGTGTACAGCATTAACACAATATATTGTCACATCGTAAAAAAAAGTACAAAAACGTATATATCGATATTTATACATAGCATCACCTTACTCGCATAATTAATATTTGCTGCTATACTGTACACCATCATTTTCCAAAACTAAATAACTAAACTTAAACCCAAACTACATTTCCTTATATAGAGAATTAAAGGGCCATGATAACCAATGTTGAAACACTTGAAAGTGATGCAGCATAGCTGTAAAAAGCTGACTAGAAAATATCATCTGAACATTTCTATGTAAAAAAGAAAGATATTTTACCTCAAAATGTCCTAAATATTCAAACCCAATTGCAAAGGACTTTGAGCATCAAATCAGTATGTCTGTCCCGGGACAGGCAAGGGAGTGAGCTTTGTGCACACTCATATTATTTCCCTATTTAGTTTAAGGAAGTTTACTATGAAATCTCATGAGAGTTAAAGGGGCAGTCTAGTCAAAGTCAAACTTTCATGATTCAGATAGGGCATGTAATTTTAAACAACTTTCCAATTTACTTCTATTATCTAATTTGCTCAGTTCTTTAGATATCTTTGTTGAAGAAATAGCAATGCACATGTGTGAGCCAATTACACAAGGCCTCTATGTGCAGCAACCAATCAGCAGCTACTGAGCATATCTTTTCAGCAAGTGATATCAAGAGAATTAAGCAAATGAGATAATAGAAGTAAATTAGAAAGTTGTTTAAAATCACATGCTCTTTCTAAATCATGGAAGAAAAAATTTGGGTTTCATGTCCCTTTAAAGGGCCATAATACCCAAATGTTTAAACACTTGAAAGTGATGCAGCATAGCTGTAAAAAGCTGCCTAGAAAATATCTCCTGAACATCTCTATGTAAAAAAGAAAGATATTTTACCTCAAAAGTTCCTCAGTAGCCACCTCCCATTGTAAAGGATTTCTAAGCAGCATTTTAATGTGTCTCTCCTGGGACAGCTGAAAGGATGAGCCTTGTGCACTCTCATATTATTTCACCAATCAGGTAAAGGAAGCTTACTATGAAATCTCATGAGAGTTAAGTCAAATCTCATGAGATCACAGTAAGAGTTCATGACCTCAGCACTGTTGATGCTGATTGGCTGCTGTTCATTTCTTCATTTTTTTTATTTTTACCTGCAGCTGGGAGCAGCTGAGTATAACTTTTTACACAGAACTAACTCTGCTGAGCTGAGGAGATTGTGAGGTAAAATATCTTCCTTTTTTACATAGAGATGCTCAGGTGATATTTTCCTGTCAGCTTTTTACAGTTATACTGCATCAGTTTCAAGTGATTTAGCATATGAGTATTATGTCCCTTTAAGTGAAATCTCATGAGATCACTGTAAAAGAGTTCATGACCTCAGCACTGTTGATGCTGATTGGCTGCTGTTCATTTCTTCTTCAATTTTTTTTTTTTTTTACCAGCAGCTGAAGTATAACTTTTTACACAGAACTTACTCTGCTGAGCTGAGGAGATTGTGAGGTAAAATATCTTCCTTTTTTACATAGAGATGCTCAGGTGATATTTTCCTGTCAGCTTTTTACAGTTATACTGCATCAGTTTCAAGTGATTTAGCATATGAGTATTATGTCCCTTTAAGCCTACTCTTCATTGGGAAATTCTAACAAATATAATGTGTGATATAGTAAGTTTCCTCATATATTACTATAGCTATTAATTTAGCGCCCAGAAGGGAGGGAGAGGATGGAGAGAGAGGGAAAAAAATTGTCTCCATGAGTTGCTATTATAGATACTCAAGTATCACCAAATATCCATTTACCCCTTAAATTGCATTCCATCATATAACTGGGCTGATTCAAAATTCTTCATCAATCAATATCAGTTGATCCTCATAATTTAAATTCAAAATCCAACATTTCCATTTTTCAAAAAATGATTCCACATTGTGCTGAATCTTAAACCAGATGTCGTATTGCTCTACTAGATAGAAACTGTATTTTTTCTGCATTTTTGAAAGATACAAAGAAAGGTTCCTTATCCCTTATTCAAGTTTTAAATATTAAATTCCGCCTAATGATTATTAAAGTGTTTATAAAATTTTGCCTATGTCGGGATATTAAGTCCGCTGATGAAAAAAAAAAAATAGTTAAGGAGAAAAATCGATATTAGTGGAGCAGATATTATTTATCTAAAAATTAACCGTTTTCCAAAATCTCATAATTTTAGGGCATAACCATAGACAGTGCAGAATATTGGCTCTAGGAAGTTTGCATTAAGGGCAGCATGGGGGCACTGAACTTGTTCCCCACTTAGATCTACTATATGGGGTTATATATGTCATCAGTTATAGCTTGACATGTTGTTCTCTGGAAAAAGCAGAGAGGGTAGCTTTTCTACCTTCCCTAAACTCTTATCTAAAATGTGACCATCTATAGTATGTAGACTTAATTAATTCCACTTATGTACAGTTTCCTCCAGTGAGGGTTCATGATTCATGTTAGTGATTACATTGTATAAGAGAGAAATGGAGAATTTTCTGTACCTAAATGCATTAATAATAGGAGTGATCACCTTCCACTCCCAATGTACACCATATATTCTATGTAAATAACTACAGTATTGCTTAATTTGCAGATATGACAACCAATGTTTCCCATCCAGGTTGTACCTGTCCCTGATTTGGTCAAAGGAGAGGAGACATACCTCTCCTTGTGCTTTATTAAACATTTGACATACTCTGATTAATCCCTTATTGTACCAAGATTTAGCATTCTATCCCAGTTGAAGATTTGGATTGTTAGCTATCTCTAAAAATAGACTGAGAAATGAATTTTTAAAATCTTGCATATGCGATGCCCGACGTTAATTGGATCTCGCAAGAAAGCTATCTTTTTTATGTAATTCAGTAATTTTTTAATTTGCATATGCATAATATTTGTTAACGGAATTGATATATTAATTTTAGATTCAATTTCATACATGACAAAATGCCCACATTTCAATATCATATGTAAAGCAATTTTTGCCAATGCAGCAAGATTAAAATTAACAATATAAGGGAGAGCTATTCCTAAGAATCTTTTGGATATTGTTAATTTGTTAAGACTAATTCTGGCCTTCCCTGCCCCCCATAGATAATATCTAATTGCAGAATTAATTCTGTTGACATCTGTCCTCTTCAGAAGGAGAGCTACATTTTGAAAGATATAAAGCAGTTTTGGTAGAGCGATCATTTTTAGCAAGCTTATTTTGCCTGACAGAGAAAGTGGTATCGACTTACATTTTTTAAGTTGTTCACAAAACTTTTTAACCCCAGGCATAAAATTAAATTTATACCATTCCTCTGGGTTGTTAGAAATCTTAATCCCCGAATATGTCAAACATTTCCCAGCCTCCTTGAACATTCTGGGAGCAGATTCTTTATTCTTATATACCCATAAGATCTCAGATTTATTTACGTTAACTACGTATCCAGAAAAGGCACTAAATAACTATTATTTTGCTAATCTTAGGGAAATTTGTCAAAGATTTATGAGTAAAAATGAAAGGATTCTTCCGCATATAACACCACTGTGATCTCTTGCCCAAACATATTTATGCCCTGAATTTCTTTTTTTATCAATATAGCAAATGATTCAAGCATTAAATTAAAAATAAGTGGAGATAGTGGGCATCCTTGACGTATCCATCGTAATAGTCTAAATGGGACAGATCTAGAGTTGCTAATTAACAGGCATGCAGATGATTCAGTATATATTTCCTAACATTTATATTTAAAGATCTGCCCTTCATAAATCCAGTCTGGTCAGAGCTTATCACCTCCACCAGGGAAGGCAGTATTCTCTTCGCGATTAATTTAGTTAATATCTTATAATCTAGATTCAATAAAGAAATTGGTCTATCTAAATCTATACATTCTGGGGTTTTCCCTGGTTTCAAAATAAGTGTAATTACAGATTCATTAAAATTCCTCGGGGGAGTGATTTGGCCAGACCAGATTTTATTAAATAAAAGAGTTAAGACTTCTGAGGTCTCATTTGCTAGGATCTTGCAAAATTTGTCAGGGAGACCGCCTGGACCAGCTGCCTTGTTATTCGCTAATTCTTTAATAATCTTTGAAACCTTTGGTTTATAAAATTGGGGTATTTATCTTTTCCAAGTCAGAAGAATTAACCCTAGAATTCTCGCTATGGTTCCAAAAACACTCCCTCTTCTCCATATCAACATTAGGTTTAGAGTATAGTTCAGTGTAAAACTCTTGGAAGGCTTCTTTAATTTTACCCATTTCTGTTAACTTTCTATCATGTATTTTGATTTTAGTAATAAGTGGAGACTTTTTCTGATATCTATTTATCTGTGCCAGTAATGCTCCAGATTTATTGCCAAATCTATAGTATTTAGCGGCTTTCCTAAAATCTTGCTTAATAGATTAATTTGAAAATTGTCACGCTGTTCTTTGGCTGTCAAATATTCCCTCCAGCTATCTTGATCTCGATCCCTGATATATTTTGAATATGTGTTAATTATTTGATTGGATACCTGCTTTTTCCTAATTTCTATCTTTTTTTAAAATTTACACATATATGCAATAATTTCCCAGCTTGCCAAAAAATATCAATATTATCCATATAGCCTATATTATTACGTTTATAGCCTGCCCACTTATTTTGTACATATATAATAAATTTTGGGTCGTTAATTAAATATTTGGGGAAAGTGAAACATTTCTCTCCCCTCTGTCCTTTTGAGACTTCCATAAGCATGATAATAGGTGCATGATCAGAGATGGTGACTTGATCTATTCAGGATTCTATAATAGAATTGACTAAGCTTTCGGAAATTAAAAACATGTCTATTCTAGAAAGTACGGAACATGACTTAGAGAGACATGTGAATTCCCTTTCATCCGGATGCAGGATTCTCCATATATCTTGCAGTTTAAGTTCTTTCTTTAATTGCTTTAAGATATTAGCTTCTCGCTTTCTTCTATATTGTAATGATTTAATATCTTTGATATTATTTCTTTTACCCTTTTTTTCCTTTCCTCCTTTCAAACCCAACTGCTTTCTATCCAGAATCTCATTAGGAGTTGAATTCAGGTCTCCGCCTAAAACAATTGGCCTATCAAAAAAATGGGATAAGAACATCCCTAAGAGAGTTCCAGAAACTAAAGTTCAATTTGTTAGGGCCATATACGTTACATAGGAAGAGTTGTCGCCCCCTCAATCTCAATATCAACAATTATGTATCTACCATCTTTATCTAAAATATGATTCTTAACGTTGTACTGTAGAGCTTTACTTAATAAAATAGCAAGACCTTTTTTCCGCTTCTCTCCAGGTGTAAATATTATCTCTTTGACCAAGCTACTCTTAAAGGGACACTAAACCCAATTTTTTTCTTTCATGATTCAGATAGAGCATGCAATTTTAAGCAACGTTCTAATTTACCCCTTTTTATAATTTTTTCTTCATTCTCTTGCTATCTTTATTTAAAAAGCAGGAATGTGATGAATAGGAGCCGGCCCATTTTTGGTTGAGAACCTGGGTTATGCTTGCTTATTGGTGGGTAAATGTAACCCTGGCTTTCAAACCTGCCTGTATCATCTGTGTGCATAATGGGGCCATCACTTTTCATTTATTAGAAGTCTCAACTGAAAAGTCATTGAATAATACAATATTTTTACCTCTATACTCTATAGTACTATTCTTACTTCTATATGCCTGCATAATCTGTATTTTATCCTGAAAATTTAACATTTTTTGGATAACCGGTCTGTTGTAATATTCACCTTTTCTGACCTCCTTTCTCAGGCCCATTCTATGTATCCTTTCTATTCTGGGGGAGAAGTCTGTCTCTTTCAAGCCTAGAAATAATACTAGCTATTTCTATACAAAATGTTTCAAGTCTTCCTCCAAAATATCTTCTGGGAGACCAATCATACTCATATTATTCCTACGTGACCTGTTTTCAAGGTCCTCTAATTTAGTCTTAATACTCTCTACCTGTTTTAACAATATCTGCATATTTTGTTCTCTGAGTATTTCCCTATCCTCTACCTCTGATACCCTTTGTTCCACCTGTGTTAAACGATTAGCATACTGCTTAACTTCATTAGATAGTGACGTTATGCTGCTCTGAATAAGATCAAACTTCGGTGAAAATAGAGCATTCATTTACTTTAATAATTCCAAATTAGTGTTGCTTTGAGGTATACTCTTCTCACTTAAATCCTCAATGGTGTCTAAAGTGGATTTATTTCGTTTTTTCAGTGTGCAACCTTTTGTGGGCATTTTAGGTGACTTATTTTTATTTATATATTTATCCATGTTCAAAACAACCCAAAAGAAAAAGTGCTAGTGGGGGGAGAGAAAAAAAAAGGGAAAAAAGGTGGAACAAATTCAGATTTGCATATTCATTTCCTTATCTTTTTTGTCAGTACAAACTATGACTCTAAACCAGCGGTCGCCAACCAGTGGTCCGTGGACCACTGGTGGTCCAGGAGAAGATGTTGGTGGTCCATGACACCATCAAGCAGGAATTAATCTTCTCTGATGGTGTCACCCTCGTGTCTGGCTGGATATCAGTGAAAGCTGACGGGGGAGTTAAATTACAATCTTCCTACACACGTTGCGTAGTACTGCACAATTTAACTCCTCCTGCCTGGTGCGCTGCTCAGAGAGGTTGATATAGTATTGGCTTGAAATAGTGGAATTATAGTATATAAAAAAAGAAAATCTTAAAAAAAAAATTCTCTCTTATATTTCATTTATTTTCTTCCCTTTACCTGTCTCTTTGTAGTAGTTCTTCCTTCAGATGGACTAACATCGCTGTTTGTCTTCCTCCCCTCCATTTTCTTTTTTTTTATTAAATATTAATTATTTTTCATTCTAATAATTTTCCAGCACACAAAGCCATTCCCCCTGAATTCCATTAATTGCCACACAGCAGATCAGCCATATCCCACCAGTATTATAGTAATTGCCAGTAACATCAGTCATGGTTAGCTCACATCCTTATTGAGAGCTTTCTGATATAAACTTAATTTATGACTCCAATGTTTGTCCATGATCATAAGTAGTTTTGAACAATTCCTAACTGGGGAGGTAACTTGGAAGTCTTGTTGTCCTTTTAAGCATAATTCTTTTCTTCCCACTTTCTCTGTTTGCAGCTCAAAAGTTGACACTCACCCTTCATCTGTCATTCAGAAGTATTCTCTCAGTTCTGTCATTCAGTTCATTAATTCCAAAAAAATATTCTTAAAAATGTGTAAATATATACATAATGTAAACTTATGTATGGTTAAATATACACACATTATACAGGTGGTAAGTGGTCCACGGGATTCAAAATTGTGAGTTTAGTGGTCCCTGAGGTCCGAAAGGTTGGCGACCCCTGCTCTAAACAATCTGTATGATAACACTCGTCGTTAGCTGGTATTATAAAATATAACAGAGGTATCCACTATCCAGCTTTCGACTTTTACACTTTAAACCTAAATTAAATCCTTAGTACAAAATATTTAAAATATTATTTCAGGTCTCTAAACCATAGACCATGCTATACAAAGCAGCTGCTCATAGATTTACAATTTTCTTACTTTATCCTTATATACCTAAGCCAGCCAATTGTTACAAAAAGAGAAAAAAAGGAGAAGAAAGAAAATGGAAGCATAATTATGCCACTACTAGTATAGTAATTGATAACAGTTACACATATACAAATGTGTCAGAGGGCCTAGGGAGGATTTATTTCCTCATTTTCACACTTCCCTTCTCCTCTCTTTAACCTCCTTTAAAGTCCATTGCTGTATGAACCTCCACCAGGGAGTAAATGGAGAAGAGAAAAAGACAAAAGGTGCTCCAACAGTCTAGTATATCCTTTTAGTTTTTTAATTTAATTTTACCGTCCCCTGAGATGAACCTGGGTACCTCACGAATGAGTATGACACTGTAAAAAGGCAATTCATTCAAATACAGTTCGGAATTGATTAATTGTAGCCTCCATTAGTTGTTTAATAATATTTTTTGCATTTATATCTGTTTGAAGGCCATTGATGCTGCTTAATTTGTATAACCACTTTATACAGTCCATTATATAGGAGGGTTCATCCCAGGAGAAGGGGCGGAGCTGAGATTCAATGTTGTGTGAGGCTGAGAGTTTGGGAGCAGGCCGCTCCATTGGAGGTCGACAGGGAAAGCGAGCTGAAGGTGTGACTCATATCCACAGGCGGGACGCCAACGGCTCGAGAAACACGTGACACGTGTAAGGTTTTGAATACTTGATAGAATTTCTGACACTTGATACACAAAATTTTGAACATATAAGATACACGGTTTAGTCTAAAGTTTTTTGTTTTTTTTCGGTGTGTTTGATATATTTCCCTTCTCTTTTTTGGGAAACGAGAAGTTTGCTGTTTTTTTGCTTTGTTTTTTCTATCACCGGATACACACAATTTTGAACATATAAAATATAGGGATTTTTTTTTTTTGGTATACTCACAATTTTTGACACGTTATATACATTTTTTTCCCTCTGATGAATTATATATTCCTAAACTATATGTGAGGTATATATACAATAGATTTATATCATTGGAATTTTAGGAATATTGCTTCACTTGGTGTTTGGATAGGTTTGTTTCAACCACATCTAAGTATAAACCTGCAAGTATGGCAAGAAACTGGAACCAAGATAAGAAAAACAGCAGACGTAGCTTAGATCCGGGACTAGAGCTATCCATGGAAGACAGTAGTCAGTCTTCTGATTTACTGAAAAAGATTAGTGCACTTTTCCTTCCTAAATTTGATGCTATACAGAATAGTTTGGATGCACTAACATAAGAAATGAAACAATTTTCAACCAAAATAGCTTTAGTTGAACAGAGGGTATCTGATATGGAGGATAAAGACCTAGAACAGGAAACTTCAATTAATGCTCTAACTAGTCAACTTAAAATGTCAAACACTAACGGCTAGATTATGAGTTTTGCGTTATACTGAAAAAGCAGCGTTATCAGGTTATAACGCTGCTTTTTCACTACCGCTGGTATTACTAGTCTTGCAGATTTAGGAGCACCGCACACTTTTTTGGCCTTACCGCAAATCAACTTACGCAATTTGCGTATAGTCTATTTTCAATGGGACTTCCATAGCGCCGGTATTACAAGTTTGTCAAAATAAAAAGAGCCCCCCAAAATAAAAAAACCCTAGCCTAAACTAAACTACCAATAGCCCTTAAAAGGGCCTTTTGCGGGGCATTGCCCCAAAGTAATCAGCTCTTTTACCTGTAAAAAAAAATACAATCAACCCCATCAACAGTAAAACCCACCACCCACACAACCAACCCCCCAAATAAAACCCTAACTAAAAAAACCTAAGCTCCCCATTGCCCTGAAAAGGGCATTTGGATGGGCATTGCCCTTAAAAGGGCATTTAGCTCTATTGCTGCACAAAGCCCTAACCTAAAAATAAAACCCACCCAACACACCCTTAAAAACTCCTAACACTAACCCCCGAAGATCCACTTACCGGGAGAATTCTTCATCCAAGCGTCAAGATGTCCTCAACGAAGCCGGCAGAAGAGGTCCTCCAGATGGGCAGAAGTGGTCCTCCAGACGGGCAGAAGTATTCACCCAGGTGGCATCTTCTATCTTCATCCTTCCAACGTGGAGCAGCTCCATCTTCAAGACATCCGGCGCGGAGCATCCTCTTAAATCAACGTCTTCTTGCTGAATGAAGGTACCTTTAAATTACGTCATCCAAGATGGCGTCCCTTAGATTCCGATTGGCTGATAGAATTCTATCAGCCAATCGGATTTAAGGTTGAAAAAATCCTATTGGCTGATGCAATCAGCCAATAGGATTGAACTTCAATCTTATTGGCTGATCCAATCAGCCAATAGGATTGAGCTTGCATTCTATTGGCTAATTGGAACAGCCAATAGAATGCAAGCTCAATCCTATTGGCTGATTGCATCAGCCAATAGGATTTTTTCAACCTTAATTTCGATTGGCTGATAGAATTCTATCAGCCAATCGGAATCTAAGGGATGCCATCTTGGATGACGTGATTTAAAGGAACCTTCATTCAGCAAGAAGACGTCGATTGAAAGGATGCCCCGCACCGGATGTCTTGAAGATGGAGCCGCTCCACGTCAGAAGGATGAAGATAGAAGATGCCGTCTGGGTGAAGACTTCTGCCTGTCTGGAGGACCACTTCTGCCCATCTGGAGGACCACTTCTGCCGGTTTCGTTGAGGACATCTTGCCGCTTGGATGAAGACTTCTCCTGGTAAGTGAATCTTAAGGGGATTAGTGTTAGGATTTTTTAAGGGTGTATTGGGCGGGTTTTATTTTTAGGTTAGGGCTTTGGGCAGCAAAATGATTATAGGGGGAGATTTCAATATGGTTCATTCAATAATATTAGATCAACAAAAGAACTATGAGAAGAACCCATATTGTCTTTCCAGAGAATCTATCGCCTAGATTTAGAGTTCTGCGTTAGCCGTCAAAAGCAGCGTTAAGGGGTCCTAACGCTGCTTTTTACCGCCCGCTGGTATTTAGAGTCAGCCAGGATAGGGTCTAACGCTCACTTCCAAGCCGCGACTTTTCCATACTGCAGATCCCCTTACGCCAATTGCGTATCCTATCTTTTCAATGGGATCTTCCTAACGCTGGTATTTAGAGTCTTGGCTGAAGTGAGCATTAGACCCTCTACCGACAAGACTCCTGCTGCAGAAAAAAGTCAGTAGTTAAGAGCTTTCTGAGCTAACGCCGGTTTATAAAGCTCTTAACTACTGTGCTCTAAAGTACACTAACACCCATAAACTACCTATGTACCCCTAAACCGAGGTCCCCCCACAAGCCGCGACTTTTCCATACTGCAGATCCCCTTACGCCAATTGCGTATCCTATCTTTTCAATGGGATCTTCCTAACGCTGGTATTTAGAGTCTTGGCTGAAGTGAGCATTAGACCCTCTACCGACAAGACTCCTGCTGCAGAAAAAAGTCAGTAGTTAAGAGCTTTCTGAGCTAACGCCGGTTTATAAAGCTCTTAACTACTGTGCTCTAAAGTATACTAACACCCATAAACTACCTATGTACCCCTAAACCGAGGTCCCCCCACATTGCCGCCACTATAATAATTTTTTTTAACCCCTAATCTGCCGACCGCACACCACCGCCACCTACATTATGCCTATAAACCCCTAATCTGCTGCCCCAAACATCGCCGACACCTACATAATATTTATTAACCCCTAATCTGCCCCCCCAACGTCGCCGATACCTAACTACACTTATTATCCTCTAATCTGCCGACCGGACCTCGCCGCTACTCTAATAAATGTATTAACCCCTAAACCACCTCACTCCCGCCTCAAAAACCCTATAATAAATAGTATTAACCCCTAATCTGCCCTCCCTAACATCGCCGACACCTAACTTCAAGTATTAACCCCTAATCTGCCGACCGGACCTCGCCGCTACTCTAATAAATGTATTAACCCCTAAAGCTAAGTCTAACCCTAACCCTAACACTCTTATTAAATAAAGTATTCCTATTTAAAACTAAATACTTACCTGTAAAATAAATCCTAAACTAGCTACAATATAACGAATAATTATATTGTAGCTATTTTAGGATTTATATTTATTTTACAGGCAACTTTGTATTTATTTTAACTAGGTACAATAGCTATTAAATAGTTATTTACTATTTAATAGCTACCTAGTTAAAATAATTACCAAATTACCTGTAAAATAAATCCTAACCTAAGTTACAATTAAACCTAACACTACACTATCAATAAATAAATTAAATCAATTAACTACAATTAAATAAACTAAACTAAATTACAAAAAAAACAAACACTAAATTACAAAAAATAAAAAAAGATTACAAGAATTTGAAGCTAATTATACCTACTCTAAGCCCCCTAATAAAATAACAAAGCCCCCCAAAATAAAAAATTCCCTACCCTAATCTAAATTAAAAAAGTTAACAGCTCTATTACCTTACCAGCCCTTAAAAGGGCTTTTTGCAGGGCATGCCCCAAAGAAATCAGCTCTTTTGCCTGTAAAAAAAACACAATACCACCCCCCAACATTACAACCCACCACCCACCCACATACCCCTACTCTAACCCAAACCCCCCTTAAATAAACCTAACACTACCCCCCTGAAGATCTCCCTACCTTGAGTCGTCTTCACCCAAACGGGCACCGATGGATCAAAAGAAGACATCCGGAGCGGCAGAAGTCTTCATCCTATCCGGGCAGAAGAGGACATCCGGACCGGTAGACATCTTCATCCAAGCAGCATCTTCTATCTTCATCCATCCGGAGTGGAGCCATCTTCTTCCAGCCGACGCGGATCCATCCTCTTCTACCAACGCCTACTCGCCGAATGAAGGTTCATTTAAATGACGTCATCCAAGATGACGTCCAAGATCAGCCAATCGGAATTAAGGTAGGAAAAATCTGATTGGCTGATTGAATCAGCCAATTCAATCAGCAAAAGAGAGAGAGCAAAAGAGAGGGGGGAGAGAGAGTAAAAGACAGGGGGGAGAGAGAGAGTAAAAGAGAGTGGAGAAAGAGAGAGCAAAGGAGAGGAGAGAAAGAGAGAGCAAAAGAGAGGGGGGATAGAGAGAGAGCAAGGGGTGGGACTGCTGTACTGCAAAAAATGGCCCGTGTACACAGGCTTTAGGACTAGTTTTACTATATAATTCCCCTACTGCAACAATTTGCGTAAATGACATACAATCAACTCGCTTTATGTTAAGTAGGGGCACTAGGCAGGGATGCTCAATTTTGCACTTATTATTTAATTTGGCTTTGGAACCCCTATCTTTTTATCTTAGGGAAAATATTGCTGGAATAAAAAGGAGGGTTCATCCCAAGTATATTATTTAAAGCACATAAATTGCACCTGTGGATTATATTGGTATCAGTAGTAGTGTAACTTTAAAAAGTCCGAGTTTTATTACTACCGGGCCCTACTCTTTGCAGGCACTTTGTACATCAAAAACAAAGCATACACCCTTATGCTCCCATGCAATATCTTCCTTGTGTTCTTCATACACCAATTATACCTGTATTTATCTCCACTCCAAAACAGTGCTCTTAAATACTGTATAAGAGAATATGCCGAGTGGATTTAATATTCATGAGTCATAACAAAGAGCTCCGTTAGCACAGAAAGAGCATATGTTCCAAGCCTGATATGATAACTTATGTCCTCATACAGTTTAAGAATACATAAAGCTGAATCAGTACTTATCTGAAGTCATGGGCAGGTAATCTTCTTCCCAAATCTTAGGTAGACTTGACGGTAATATGTACGTCAGCAGGACCTGCCGTGCTGGCGTGTATATTATCGATGTTTCTGCCATGTTCCACTGTCTCTTGAATCCAGGGCAGGAACCTTCATGGTTAAGCTGTTCTGTCTCCCTCCATCCCCCTCCGGTCCTCCACCGCTACCGGTAGCAGCCGGTCCAGCAGCAGTATCATGCTCCGGGACACACTTGTGGATTGAATCTGGTGGGCCTGTGTACCTAGGCCTCCTAGGAAAAATGCCCAAGTGGAGATAGGCCGCAAACGGAGAGCCATCTGTGTTCGTGCATCCAACACGCTAGACACTCCTACGCTAGACTGTTGATCCATGTGGGCACGTTAATACATGCAGATCGAACCAGGTTTATGCCAGGAAGAAATGTGGTCCGTAATATGAGAAAAGTGCTTATCACTCTAGATTATTACTACGGCAAATCATTGCAACAGGATAGAGATAGAAAAGATACAGCCTACTGACAATGGACACGGAAAATGCATTTGACTCGATTATTTGGGACCATTTACAATGCTTGGCAATTTCGGTTTTATGGGTAATCTGGTCAATTTGCTTAGACTGATATATAATAAACCACAGTTGTCGATCAATGATGAGTTGTTAGATTATATTATATTAAGTAAGGGAACACGTCAGGGATGTCCTTTATCCCCGTTATTATTTAATGTAATCATTGGAACCCTTGGCGGTATGACTGAGACAGGAAAAAAGTGTAGTTGAAGTAGGGAAACAGCAGCTAGTTCTCTCTCTATATGCAGATGATCTTATTCTATTTTTAAGCAATATGAGTGCATCGATTCCTAAATCTCTCGGAATAATCAAATGTTATAATTCACTTTGGGGTTATAAAATTAATGCTACAAAATCTGAGATTTTGGGGATCCGTAAAACTTCAGATAGTTATACTCAACATAAGTTCAAGGAAGTTAACCATATCAGATATTTGGGAATCATGTTAAGCCGGAATCCCAACGAATGGTATGCCTTAAATTACACAGAGTTTTTTCTTAATATTTCTAATGATCTGAATAGATGGACTCTATGCTATTGAAAACAATTATTTTTCCTCGGTTGCTTTTCTTGTTACAGAACCTTCCATTATTTATACATCAAAGGGACATTAGTTTTGCTGCATGCTCAATTTTTTTGTGGGGTAAAAAGAAGCCTTGTATTGCCATAGATAAACTAATACTATTAAAGAAACATGGAGGCTTATCGTTGCAAAGCATTAAATATTATAACTGGGTTTCTCTGATTAAATTTGGTATTGACTGGCTTACGGAAGCAAATTATGTCACATATCTAGATCTAGAGACAGAACTGGTGGCCCCATTTAATTTGAAAACATTACTTCATATTCCACCATTCAGACTACCTAGTAAAATCTGCAATTTGAGGACTTTTTTAAATATCATATTAGCCTGGCAGAAGTTCTGTTCTATAATCGGGCACAACTATAGGGCATCACAATTTTTACCGATCCTAGGAAACCAAGATTTTGGACCAGGCCTCTACAATGCTGTATTCCAAGAATGGCGTTTACAGGGAATTTTAATATATCTCCAGGAAAATAGTGCAACAATTCAATCTTACGAAATGTTGTCAGTGAAGTATTCACTCCCTGCAAGCAATTTTTTTTGCATACCTTCAGGTGAAGAACTATTTCATGCAAATATCACATTTGTATAGCTTTGAGTGGGGAGCTCAAGAAATTCCTAATGGTATTAAGTTGTACAGTGTAGGGCCTAGATCAATTTCTTTCTGGTATAAATCCCTCCTTACAAGACTTGGACAAATAAATCAAAGAAAACGCAAACATAAGTTAATGTAGTTTTTTCCGACAATTACGGAACAGGTAATAATGCAAAGTATTAAATTATCAGAGGGAGCAACAAAGTCAATTAGCTGGAGGGAATCTCAATTAAAACGAATAAATAACTATTACATGACACCAGATAGGATATAGAAATGGACCAAAAACAAACAACACAGTGAATGCGTGAAATGTAGAGCAGAAAGGACGGATATTTTACATTATATGTGGTCTTGTCCCAAAATCAGGCAATATTGGAACAAAATTAACTTCTGGTTAAATAAATTTCTTGATAATAAGATATCAATTACTTGTGATAAGGTTTTTTCCCTTTACAGTAAATAGCTTAGATCAGGAGAATTTTTTTTGATAAATAAAATCATAATGGCTGCACGGAACTTAATATTAAAAGGATGGAAAGTATCGGCAGCCCCTAGCATCGCTGAAGTAATTAATAAAATATATCTACAAATGACAATAGAGATGCACAATATAAGACCTTCTTCTAATACACATACAGAAATCTTTTTTCATCAATGGAAAAGGATTATTTTGGCCTGGCCAGTATCAGTTCAGTTACAATTTCTGGAGCTAATTATGAATGCAGAAAACTTTCAATTGCTAGTTTTGGAAGGTACCCTTCCCTGGCACTGGCTAGCTATGAGGTCTGTCTTACCACAACCATAAAAAATAGAGTGAGCTAAATCACTTTTTGTGTGTGTGTGTGCATTTGGGACAGATATGAAAAAAGTATGGAGTTAAATACTGGGTGCCTTTAGGTGTCTCATTAAATGTATAAAAGCTCAATATACTAACAAACTAGAAGCTCGCAAAAATGATAAGAGTGTATTAATTTACCACCACTTTATGTAGAGATTCATTTTTAAGCTGTATATACTTTGGGACGTAAAATTCAAGTATGATCTTTTTTCTGTTTTTCATTTTTTTTATATTTGATTTTTTCTTTAAAAAAATTTATAAAACTAACATGAATGTACATTATGGCTGGAGCTGTGATACCTCAGCATTGTAAAATATTTTTCTTTTGTTTTTATCTATGTATTAATAAAGTTGGTTCAAATAAAAAGAGTAAAAAAACAACAAAATACAGAGTTAGAAACAAATAGAGTTAAAAACAAATGTAAAAAACACGTATAAAAATTAGATTAAATATGGTTTTTCTATCCTATTCAAAAATTGTCCGTTATGTATCTCTCAAGCTGATAAGTCTCAGTTCAAAATGTTTATAAAATTCAATGTGTGAGTCCTCACAAATAGGGTAAAAGTTCTGCTTGATAGTGCAATAGTGTGTCAAAGGTTATAATCCAAAAAACCCTGTGAAGTAACCAAATCCAAATATCAAAGAAAAATTGTATAGATAACTCCAAAAAATTCCAATATTAGTGGTGAGTGTAAAAAATTATTGTATTCTCAAAAAAAACCATCAAAAATTAAAAAAGGTTAAAATATGAAAAAAATGTGAAAAATTAAAAAATTTAAAAAATATATAAAAAAGACAAAAAAGTTTGAGTTTGAAAAATTTGAAAAAATCAAAAAGTTACTTTATGGTGCTCCTTAGTCCTATTAGAACAAGTGATCCTACAAAAGGTAGCAATAGTCCAAAGTGTAGTAAATCGAAGAAGGAAAAATATTCCCAGTGTAGACCTGTGGAATAAAAACATAAAATAGTGCAAAATTGCTTATAATGACATAAATATGAATGAAATGAGGCTTACCATAAATAGCCAACGCGTTTCGGCCCTTCCTTAGGCCTTTCTCAAGACTGTACTCAGACAGTCTTCTAAGAAGCTATAAGGATCACTTTGGGTAGGGCGCTGTGAGACACCAATTTCCCATTAAAAAACAAACAAACAAATAAAAACCTGATAAACCATTCCTTACATTCAGTTACCTATATAAATGAAAATAGATGGTTGATATGTCTTAAATAAGATGGAACTAAAACAACTTTGGACTGTAACAAAGACTCCACCCAATAGTTCAAATATTATGCTTAAAAGACTTACTCATATCCAAAGACTTATGGCCTATTTTAAACATATTACACAAAATATTACTCTGGAAAGTAAAGTTGTATCAATAATGCTCTCTTACTGTCCTAGTAGAAATATTCTCACCAGGTTGTTGGTTTTTACTTTTTTATTTGCTGCAATACTTCCGATTTGTATTCTCCAAAAGCTGTTGATTCAATCAAAGTTATACAATTTTCTAAACTTAAACATTAGGAAATCCAACAAAGTCCAAGTATCTTTAATAAAATGGTAGATGTCTCAGTCTAGTAGGCCAAAATTAAAGGCAGCTCCCATTCAACAAACATACATTAAAAATATTTACTTTTAAACGTTTTTGCATTATATTGATTAAAATGCATCTATCATTGGAGAAACTCATCCAATGCCCTCGGTGTTCAAGGTTAATAGAATGAAAATGTTCTTGTACATATACTCTACACTATGTAATCAAGTTACTGCTGTAAAATATATTACCTTCTAACACCATAAACATTTTAATCGGTTTATAAAGGTTAGCTTTTCTGCAACATTCATTGAAGAAATAACAATGGCTTATTTGTTCTTTTAAAACTGAAATATGAGTGTCATTATTAGTTTTCTTGTATAGTTACATGTCTGAACTGTAATATTATTTTTTATTTTATTATTACTAGAAACATTATTTGCTTTTAAAGGGACACAATGGAGACTGTAATATAGCATGTTTACTTAAGCATAGCCAACAAAAGTGTTGTAATATAATTTAATTATTTATTTTTCCTCACTTAATTGTAATTTAAGTATGAAAACTGAGGGTTTTTCAATTCTGAAAATTGGAAGTACACACTGTAGACTTTACAAGCCTAACCCTACTACAGATCTGTCCCTACCTGGCCTTGACAGATGTCATTAGAAAACATACTATAAAACAATGCAAGGTTTGCTAACAGAAAACTCCTCAAAATAAAGAATAAAGCAAAAAGTGGGGGGTGGGTATTTTGTACATTGAAAAACATCTGCAGGAAACGTGATGTTAATGTATTCACACTTGATTGATATGTTAACTTATATCAAAACAATAGTATTTTAATTACATTATATTTATAATGTGCAATTCCCTTTTACTTTGTACTGTCATATCTTTGACCTGAATCATCCCTCTCTTCATTATATTTGTACTGGGAAATTGTGGTCAGACTTTCATAACTTCAATTACACCAATGGTAGCCATCTTCATAACCCATGGGGGCCGCAGGTCAATATTTTTGAAGCCTTAAGGGCTGCATAAAAATGTATGACTGTTAAGTACCCAAATAAAAATATACTTCCTAAAAATGTCCAGTGACCCAGGGGATATAGGTAAAGTTGCATGTAGCCTCTATTTGCTGTTTGACCTCCAGATGGTTCTTTTGAGTTCTGGCCACTCCAAAGAACACATTTTTAGTTTTGATTTTTCCATGATCCACAAAAACAGTGGCACACATTCTTAGTTCTGCTTTTTACCAGGGGCCACAAAGAATTGTCCTGAGGGCCACATGAGGCCTTTGGGTTGCCAGTTATCCGCTGATGATACAAATGTGGCTTGACACATGCACAAAGACACAGGGGTTGCCTATCAATCATATATTACATTGCTCTCAACGGTTCTGGTGATACAGGTGGCTGTATTGTACCATCCAACACTAAAAACAGTGCAGATAAGTGTGGCCCAAACCATCTATAAACAGTTTACTTTACTGTTTTTAGAAAATTGCATAATGCAAAATATAAGTAGTTGACCAGGAGTGGAAGTAATGCATTATCTCATCAACAAGCACTTTACAGTTATTTTTTACAAAGCTGTAGCATCAAACAAGTGGTTTACCTGTTAATACCACAACTGCAGGACAGGAGATAATGTGCACATGTTAAAGGGGCAGTATAAACCAATTTTGCTATAACTGCATGTAATAGACACTACTATAAAGAAGAATATGCACAGATACAGATCTAGAACTAGTATAAAACCTTTTAAAAACTTACTTAGAAGCTCCCAGTTTAGCAATGTTGATGAGGTTAGGCTGGGACACCCAGTGAAAGGGGCTAGGAAAGCAGAAAGAGCAGACACCCCCCTCCTCCCACTTTCCCTGCATATGAAAAAACAGATTACACAAACAATAGCAGCACAAATCTGCAGACCTGGGTCTACATCTGATATTTTGGGGCTTGGTTAGGAGTCTAAAAATCAGCACAATGTTATTAGAAATAAGCAAACCTATACATTTTTACAAAAACACTATCAGATGGGCTATATAAATGGATCATCTGCAAAACATTTATGCAAAAAAAATCTAGTGTACAATGTCCCTTTAATGCAACCCTTACATACTCATTTAAAGTACTTCCCAAAAGAAAAAAACAAATAATGGTTAACTCAGCAAAAGTTAAAGACAGAAGAAATAAGCGAACAAAAATGACTGCAGTAATTCTGTAATACTTATTTAAACGGAACACTTTGCCTTATCTAAAAGGGATGTGTATAGATTATACTGCATAACAATGACTATGCACTGGATAAATACAGTATTCAAGTAACAAACTTTTTAAATATTGAGCGATCATTGCTGCTCTAATGTTGAGTTAACCTACTGTGGATTGTGAACACAAATAAAAGAAAGTAGGTTATCCAGGATAAGAGAGTCCCTGATCCAGCTGCCTGGAGCACTATAAAGTCTTTATCTGATGGTGTGTGAGAGCAGGCTGAATGCTGCTTCTGCAGTGCAGCTAGCTGATTAAGTTTTATTATATAATGCATATACAAAAGGCAGTTTGAGATTCACATTCTGACCCCTCTCACCTTGAACAAGCCAATTATTTTCTGCTGACTGACATCTTCCAAACTCACTGGGATTTCCTTAATAAATCTTTTATTCATCCACATAGTGTGTGTGAAAAACTGGCAAATCAAATTAACACAGTATAATTTCTCCCAACCCAGGTTTCTTGTGAAAATTCTTCTGCAACTGTTTGTCAGATTTGGAACATATATTGTAAATGTGTCATTGAACTCTTTATTTTGAATTCATTTATTTGGCTAATTTATGTAAAGACAGTCACACATTTTCAGTTAAAATGACGATGACTGCAATATCACAGAATCTCATGGCATTTCTGTAATAACATTTCCACTTGTTTTCCATACTGACAGTCTATTTACGGTGCTTATACTTGGGAATTAAGACTTCCTTCTTGCATAAACAGGTTTTAATACATAATAAATTGTAAGATATTAAACTGATTCAGATGGAGCAAGCAATTTATATAAACCACATTTCAATTTACTTCTAAATAATTTGTTTTGTTTTACTTGGTATCCTTTGTTGAAAAGCATGCATAGATAGGCTCAGGAGCTGTTGATTAGTGGCTGCGCATATTTGCTTCATGCTATTGACCCTCCCATGTGGATTGCTGTTTCCTCAACAAAGGATACCATCAGAATAAGTCATATAAAATAAATAAAGTGGAAAGTTGTTTAAAATTGTATGCTCTATCTGAAAATTGTGGGTTTCATGTCCTTTAAAAAAAATCAACAACACAAACTAAACTACTTAGTTTTACAGTGCAATTAAACCTAATGCTGAAATTTAACCTAAATATAGACGTAAAAGAAATGCTATGCTGACATTTTATTGGCGGACTAATTGTTTACAAAATATGTGTGCGCTCCTTGAGGGCTGTGTGGATTTTTCAATGTATTATTTTTAATACATGTCCACAAGGGGTAGATCAAGTGCCCTTCATCTTGCAGGACTGAATGGGAATCTTACTCAAGGGTGATTCTTGATTATAAACATTGTGGGCGGTAACATAGTTGACAGTAAAGATAAATATCAGGCGAGCCGGTGGTATTTTTGGAGGATCTTGTTTTCTATGACATATTCCTGTCTCATTAATGTATTGTATTAATAACATAGAATGTTGGGGTAAAACAGGTACCGTCATGCAAATTCCGGGAAGCTGACACCTGTGAGGTTTGAGGCTCTAAAGTAAGGAATCGTGTTGCATAGTATTTACCACCCAGAACTCACCTTAGAACCCCATTGGCTGAATGCACTGATCCCTAGTTTCACAGGCTCCAATAGATACAACAGAACTATGATCATAGTTCCAGTATGCATTGCTGTCTGATCCTCGCCAGCAGAACAACCAATCCCCAGCTACAGCAAGATCAAAGCCCAGGAGACCAGCCAAACCATTACCCTGAGTTGCTCAAACTCCATTGTATCATTTCCCAAAGCTGCTCCCCAGACCATAAATCCTTGCCTCCTTAAACCCTGGATACTCATTTACTGGTGCAAAATACTATAAGTACCACATATAGAAACAGCTTTTTATGTTAATATTAATTACATTGAAGAAATAACCTTCATTGTAAATCACTTTCTTTTATTTTGGAGGTGTTAAGTTCCAGCAGTGTTGACTATTTAATTGTGCTTGTCAGTTTAGCACTAACATACTAATGAAATTGCGCAATTAAAAAGGCTGGAATGATTACTTAGCAAAATGGTGCATAATATTTTCTGCTTGTTTCTATTTGTAATATTTACATATTCATGATAAATAAAAGGCTGAGAAAGGAATCAACAATAACAGTAAAACACACTTTAAACCTATGCAACTTGTATACAACTCAATATGGACATCAGAATCTTAGTTTATGATTGCAATAATGGGCCTCATTTGGCCAGGCAGACAAGGTTTGCTTCTGTGAACCTGTCTGCCCAGCATTGCAGCAACATTGCACACGCCACTGCTATTATTAACCTCTTAAGGACATATGACGGAATTTTTCCGTCATAAAACAATTGAGCAAACTGAAAGCTGTGTCCTTAAAGGGTTAAGTGAAAGAAATCTAAACATTCTACTGTAATGTAAATTACTCTCTTTACATTTAAGCAAAGTTATCCTAATCTTACCTCTCACTGTATACTCAAAGACCATTGTTCTCAAAAAAGAATGGGAAATTAAAGGACCATTAAACTTGACATTTCAACAATGCATGAAATGTTTCATTATTGCAAGTGAAACATTATTGCAATATACATTCATTATTTATTTTGCTACCTTTTGCTTAAAAATACATCTAAAAATTGTGCTTGTTTCACTTTCTCCCAGGAATGTTTGGGTTATTACTTTTAGGCAATTTATGTAAGCTTTTCTTTACTTTACCCCCCTAAGATTCTCAGCAGTCACATGTTTGTAAAATATGGATTATCAGTATTGCATCAACAATCATGATAGGAGAATCATTCTTTGCAAAAGTAACTAAGTTGAATTTGTGCTAAAGATAAGGGCAGGCTTTCCCAGTCTTTCGCAACTGCACATGTGCAAACAGAGTTCATGCTATATCTGAATATTAGTTTGTGATTAGATAGCAAGGATTATTTTGTTCTGGGGGACAGAGAAATCAGTGAAATGAACAAACATAAACAATATACTCATTTGACCAAATAAGGCTGCAGTTTTCATTGTAAAATTATCCTCAGATATGAAGGTTCAAAATCATGTAGTTTAGAATTTGTGTTTAGTGGTTCTTTAAGATTTTGGTACCTATCTGTCCCACTTTGTCTAAACTTTCTTGTTTACATATCTATAACCAGCACTTAAAGGGACAGTATACTATAAAATAGTTTTTCCCTTAATGTGTTTCCAATTACTTTTTTTTACCAGCTGCAGAGTATAAAATGTATGAGATTTGCTTTTTTAAGGCTTATTTGTGTATATGAATTAGCTAATAAAATGGGTGGAGTTTGTAGGTATAATCAGATCTCATTACTTTATCACATTGTGTACATATAAATTCTTCTTTATTTTATATCTGTCCATAAATCAATCACCAATGGAAAACTAACATTTTATTACCTTATCTCTTCTATAACCCACTGGGAGTATAGTTTCTTCTACTGGCTGTGTTTACACACCTTATCTATAGCTTGGACCTAAGGCCAGAAACCTTCAGAATAGGTGAGGATATCAAAGGCTAAATCAACCATTTCAAATGCCAATATAGGGGCAATGGAAATACTTGTAAACAATTTAATACACTCCAGCAAGTAAAGTGGATTATTGGGAACAAATTAAAGGGGAGACATTTTTTGAGTAAACTGTCCCTTTAAAGTACTGAAAAGTCAGTACAGGTGTGGATACAACAGGCTAAAGCAACTTTTCCATATGGCAAAATAAAGGATATATCTGTAAACAATGTAATTAATTCCAGTAAGTAAAATGAATCATTGGTAACACATTAACCCCTTAACGACCAAGGATGTACAAACTGTCATTTAATTACTAGGATGTACCCTGTACGTCCTCAGGAGTTTCAAACAGTGGAAGCGATCTTGATCGCTTCCAGACGCTTTCAGGGTATTTCAGCGATGCCTCAATATTGAGGCATTGTGCAATACCCTTTTTTAAATAAAATATATATATTTTTAAACATATTGTAATGAGGAACTAATTATTGTTATGAAATATGGATTCATTCTTTATTATAGAAAGGTCTTTAGAATTACAGTACAGTATATGGTGTATAACACTTTTTTATTGTTACTAGAAATGACAACGTAAAGGACAAACATCTTGTATTGCAAGTGCATTATTGCCAGTGGTCACAATTATATGGGTTCTATATGCCATAAAAGATAACTTTATCTTAATCTATTTTGTAATTTAGCCTGACAATATTTTAATAAATACATTATTTGAAAATCTGTTTTAATCATGCCGCAATTATATATTATCTATGAAAACATTCACATGAAAATATTTGATAACCATATAAACTAAGACATATTTATCCACATATTCAGAAGTCTAAGAATTTTATTTTTTCTATATGATTACATATTTCATGACATGTTTGGTATTATGATTGCTTTCAAGGTTGCAATACAGCAAATGAACAAAAGTCCTGAGAGTCATCTAAGTAATACAATGAATAAATAAGAACGTAATGACAAGCACCAAGACTTATATCTGCAAAAGTTATGTTCAGATCCTTGTATATATATTCATGTCTCATGTATATGTAGTCATGCATGCATACATAAATAGAGATCTGTACTCAATTATTCTTCATAGGTTCTGGTGCTTAAAAATAAGGTCATATTTATTTATTCATGTCATCACTAGAAAATACATTTTTCAATGTCATTCTATCATCTATCTATCTATCTATCTATCTATCTATCTATCTATCTATCTATCGTAACTACATATCTATATATGGAACATGAAGATTTATATACTCTGATCAAACATTTCTAGCAAGAGGTTGAAGAGATTCTGTTCTTTATGTGTAAGGAATAAAAAAAATCCTTTCAAGTCAAAGGAATCATTACAATTTGCATTGTTCTTTATTAGAGGGAATACGTTGGAATCAACCTTAAAGGGACAGTTTACTCAAAAATGTTCTCCCCTTTAATTTGTTCCCAATGATCCACTTTAGCTGCTGGAGTGTATTAAATTGTTTACAAGTAGCTCCTTTACCCTTATATTGGCATTTGAAATTGTTAATTTAGCATGTGGTATCCCCACCTATTCTGAAAGTTTGTGGCCGCGCGTACCAGCTATAGATAAGTAAACACAGCCAGCAGAAGAAATTACACTCCCAGTGTGATAAAGCAGAGATAAGGTAATAAAATGTTGATTTTCCATTGTTCTCTCAAAGTATTGGTGATTGTTTTAAGGACAGATATAAGATAAAGAAGCAGGTATATGTGCACAATGTGATACAGTAATGAGATCTGATTATACCTACAAACTCAACCTATTTTATTAGGCTGTGGCTTCAAAACACAAAATCAGAGCTTTAATATACAGAAATAAACCTTAAAAAGCTAATTTTCATACATTTTTTACTCTGCAGTTGGTAAAAAAAGCAATTGTAAACACATTAAGGGAAAAACTATTTTACAGTATACTGTCCCTTTAATGACAGAGACTGTGACTGATGTTAATTAAACAAGCTCCTGCTTTTAATGTGACATCAAACACAACACATCTGAGTATAATGTAGGGTAAGAAAGAAGAGTTCTTGTGTTTGAAAGATATTTGCATTTTAAATGTAACAGTATTACAATAATGGAAACCACAAATAAATTATTGCTAAAGTAGTAAGCAACTGAACTCTTTAATGCATTAGAATATGAATGTTTTCTAGTAGTACAATTTGTACGCACCAGTACAGGTTGTCTTTTCTTCATATTACTTGTAACATTTTTAAAAGTAAGATCTAATTTTAACAGTTTTAGGAATATATTATTTCCCATTTTCCTTCTTAAAGGGATACTAAACCCAAATTTTTTCTTTAATGATTCAGATAGAGCATGCAATTTTAAGCACGTTTCTAATTTACTCCTATTATTATTATTATAATTATCATTTATTTGTATAGCGCCACAAAATTCCGTAGCGCTATTATCAAATTTTCTTCATTCTCTTGCTATCTTTATGTAAAAAGCAAGAATGTAGAGCTTAGGAGATGGCCCAGTTTAGGTTCACATTCCTGCTTTTTAAATAAAGATAGCAAGAGAATGAAGAAAATTTGATAATAGGAGTAAATTAGAAAGTTGCTTAAAGGGACACTGAACCCAAAAATTTTCTTTTGTGATTCAGATAGAGCATGAATTTTTAAGCAACTTTCTAATTTACTCCTATTATCAAATTTTCTTTATTCTCTTGGTATCTTTATTTGAAATGCAAGAATCTAAGTTTAGATGCCGGCCCATTTTGGTGAACAACCTGGGTTGTCCTTGCTGATTGTTGGAAAAAATCCATCCACCAATCAAAAAGTGCTGTCCAGAGTTCTTAACCCAAAAAGCTTAGATGGCTTTTATTTCAAATAAAGATAGCAAGAGAACGAAGAAAAATTGATAATAGGAGTAAATCAGAAAGTTGCTTAAAATTGCATGCTCTATCCGAATCACAAAAGAAAAAAAAATGGGTTTAGTATCCATTTAAGATATTTTACTAATTTCACAGGCTTGTCTATGGTTTGATTCTCTTTAATTGAGTTGAAAACTTTGTGCAAATTCCCTTTTGATCCAACATGATTTGTGTTATTTATTAATATATTTTTTTCAATGAACTAAACTCATTTTTTTGTGCTAAAATCTAAGGACACAGTAAGTCAATGAAAGTTAAAGGGCTAAAGAAACAACAATATAAAAGAGCCTTTATTAGTGCACTATTTCTTGAAGAGACCTATGTGTGTATAGGTAAAGTCAGCTGCAGATCATCAATAGAGCTATACACAGCTGCTGAGCCAATTATATACGTGCAACTGCCAATCATCAGCAGTCCCTTTTGGCTCACAATCAGCAGCGCATTGTCCACACAGAACGTATGTTTTGCCCCTTTGCAGGAGTTAAATGCACAGTTACATTCAAGCAAAAGAGCAATTTAAAATGCTCTAGTTAGCACATAACTGTTGCTCATTTATGAAACTAATGGTAATTTAAAAACAAACCATCAGAATAGTTCTTCAGAAATAAATTATGATGTTAATACAAAAAATGATCTTGTTGTTTATGAAAAGATTTCTGTTCTTATATTAAACAGTGTGACCAGATAAATCAACAATTACGAAAGGGCAATAAAAGAGCCAATACTTTGTACTATAAGAAAGAAGCACATTTTTATTATTTGCTCCTGTTTCCAATCTTATTCAACCTGTACAACACGTGAAGGTTACGCACTATTGATCACAGAATCCTAGCTCTTTGTTCACACACGTACCTCAAACAAGCATGGCTGCTTCGCATGCATTAGCAAGCTCAGAGGGTGAATAGCATTTGTATATAAATACAAAGTGAAGCACTTTCACAAGATGAAGAGAGGTTATGTATAAAGAATATTGTTAACAGATGTGCACATGAAAAGTTTAAAAAATAGAAATTTTATTTTAGATGAGAAACACTAAATATATTATCCACCTTACATTGCCCTTGATAATAATTTAAACAGCAGCTTGTCTTGCATTTAATTCCCCCCCCCCCCCCCCCGATACTTCAATTTGATTATTGTGTCTGTGAAGAGCTTAGAGTTCTCTTTTGGATATAACTTATTGTGAGTGAAGATGCTTCTTAAAATTCTGGATTTTATTCTTTGGTCTGTTTGATGCCATACTAAAATAGATACTGTTTTAGGTTTTTATTTGTTTCTGAATTTGTATATGAATTTTTAATTGTATTTGTAGATTTGTGCACACAACAGATTTTATTACTATGTTTACAAATAAATTACTATCAGAACTTTTTTTTTATAGCTTCCTGTTAATTTTGTATTTTATTTTTTGTGTAATAAAATGTTGTCATATACATAATCTTCTATTGTATCAATCAATTGCAATACCCCCAATCAAGAGTTAGAACTAATACTAACTATTATATTAAAAGTATACATTCTCAGATACTTCTTACAGTTTTGCCAGCAGTATGTTTAAATTGATACATTCCTTGCTGTTAGTATGAAAATGTAATCACAAATAGACTCAAATTTCCTGGATATTTAGTTAAGAAATTATTAGAGCTTTCCTAAACAAAAACACAATCACAAATAAAAATTATTTTATAGAGCTAGGTCCCTATTGTTATGTTTTTTGTTGTTGTTGCAAAAGATAGTGTAAGCACCTCTCTAGCCCGAAGCACGTCTAAGGGTTAGTACCTTGAGGAGCAAAGTGGGTGTGTGAGTTGTATACAACATTGTTGCAAGTGTAAGGGTGGAAGCTTACTGAGTTTAAGAGATGAAGATAGCTTTACTTTTGTCCTCTTTAGCCTTTGGTGTCTGAAGTTTCCCCGCTCTCCCTCCCTGGTGGCAGACAATCGGTTATAGCTCCTCTAAGGATGATAGTTTTTTTGTTGGTGACTCGACAAGGGTTAGTCACCCGGGCCTCATTAAGTCCATAGACTGTTAACAAAATGTATTTACGGGTTAAAGGGACACTGAACCCAAATTTTGTCTTTCGTGATTCAGATAGAGCATGCTATTTTAAGCAACTTTCTAATTTACTCCTATTATCAATTGTTCTTCATTCTCTTGCTATCTTTATTTGAAAAAGAAGGCATCTAAGCTTTTTTTTGTTCAGAACTCTAGACAGCATTTTTTATTGGTGGATTAATTTATCCACCAATCAGCAAGGACAATCCAGGTTGTTCACCAAAAATGGGCTGGCATCTAAACTTACATTCTTGCAATTCAAATAAAGATACCAAGAGAATGAAGAAAATTTGATAATAGGAGTAATTGAGAAAGTTGCTTAAAATTTCATGATCTATCTGAATCACGAAAGAAAAAATGTGGGTTCAGTGTCCCTTCAACAACATGCTGGACGGCTCGCTGTTCCTCGTGTTATTGATTCTAGTTATTATGACACCTCAACTAAGTGGTTGGTCGTGTCCCTCACAGCAGGCAGAGAAGTGAGCGAGTGACAGGCAATTGACAAAAGAAGTGACACCTCCTGGACTGGGACTGGGGGTCTCTCCTTGGGTATGCAATGGGCTGAATAACTCAGAACGATTGTTTTCTCTGTCAAAGGCTGTAGAAGCCAGGCTCTGCTCTGTGTCAGCTAGTCTGAGCCACTGACCATCTAGGTATGGATTAATAAGATTACCTATTTTTTAGGGCCCAAATGCTACCACCTTTAAATTAATGCCTGATGGGTTTTGTTGTCATTTTTAAAAAAATGCAACCAAACTGGTTTTCTCTCCCAAACTTTGTCAGTGTGCTATTTTGTTATACTAAGTTATCTGTGTTTAGTTAAGCCGTGTTAAGTTAAAGGGACATGAAACACAATTTTTTTCTTTTGTGATTTAGGAAAAACTTCCTAATTTACATCGCTCTCTTGGTATCCTTTGCTGAAAAGCATTTCTAGATAGGCTCAGTAGCTTCTGATTGGTGGCTGCACATAGATGCCTCGTGTGATTAGATCACCCATGTGCATTGCTATTTCTTCAACAAAGGATATCTAAAGAATGAAGCAACTGAGATAATAGGTGTAAATTGAAATGTTGTTTAAGAATGTATTCTCTATCAAAATCATGAAAGAAAAAGTTTGGGTTTAGTGTCCCTTTAAGTTAAGTTAAGGGGTTTGGTAGTTACATACTGTGAATTAATAGGGCATTTAATCCTTTATGTTTAAGTCTTTTTTATTGGTAAAACAGAATAAGTTTATACAGTTTCAACATTGGAGACAACATATAAGATAGGGCATTTAATCCTTTAAATGTTGATTATTAAAATAAAAATATTTGACATATAAATGGACATATGTGTAGATCGATAGATGTTGTTTATTTTCAGATAAGTAAATTGCTATCAAGACAAAATGGTGATGTAAATAGCAACAGAGTGATATAGCTCACTGACTAGCAGAATAATGGCAAGTATCAGGAGATAATTACCTCCTCACCAATGTTCACTGTATTGATTAAAAGTTTGCTGGTCAGTCAGGGAAACCGAAATCAAGAAGAAACCTATAATATTTGGGAGCACTGTGCAATCTGTGCGGGAGTTGGACAAATAATGGAAGGCAAGGGTTACAATAGACAAACCCTTAGACCATAGTGCTTATTATTATGTGCAACTTGTTTAGCCTATTCCATAAAATAAACCCTATTTTTTGTCAGAATTAGCAAAGCAAAAGTCAGATATATACTTGAAGTGCAAATAATCTACTTCTATAAGGGTTTAAAAAGGTCTAAATCCCCTTATATATTACACAAGACAGCAAATGAGGGTTGTATTGAAATTTGTTTTGTTCATAACATAAGGTAACGAATGTGACATAAAAGAAAATCCTGTGGGAGTGCTGCACTTCATCTTAGCTTTGTGCTAACACTCATGGACTGTTGCTAATGCCCCTAACACACAAAATGCAAATGCTGGTGCACTGTTTTCTTAAAGGGACATAAATTCCCACATTTTTCTTTCATGATTCAGATAGAACATACAATTTTAAACAAATTTCCAATTTACTTATGTAATCAAAAGCTCTTTGTTTTCTTGTTATCCTTTGTTGAAAGCAGAAATGTGAGTTCAGGAGTGTGCATGTGTCTGCAGTACTATGGCAGCAATTTTGCAATATTAGCAATAGCACTAGATGGCAGCTTAATTAGAGATATAGTACAGACATGTGCATGCAACCTATCTAAATATCTAACAAAGAATAACAAAAGAAAAAAGCAAATTTGATAATAAAAGTACATCAGAATTTTTTTTTTAAATTGTATTCTCTATCTGAATCATGAAAAAAAAAATTGGGGTTTCATGTCTCTTTAAAAATTGCCATCTACTGGTTTAAAGGCAAATAAAAAGCCTGCTCATTTCATGATTCAGATAAAGCATACAATTTGAAATAACTTTTTAATCTACTTCTGTTAGCTAATTTACCTTGTTCTATTGGTATCCTTTTGTTTAAAAGCATACTTAGGTAGGCTCAGTAGCTGGGAGCTAGCTGTTGATTGGTGGCTGCACATGTCTTCCTCTTGTCATTGGCTTACCAATATGTTCAGCTAGCTCCCAGAAATGCATTGCTTCTCCTTTACTAAAGGATACCAAGAGAATGAAGCAAAATTGATAAAATAAGTAAATTATAAAGTTGTTTAATAATCTATGTTCTATCTGAATCATGAAATAAAAAAATGTGGGTTTTATGTTCCTTTATATGACAAAAAAACACCTTGAAATTACAACATTTTTCCAGAGATGAACACAACACAGTCTTTCCATAGATTCTTATATCAATAGATTAACATTTTACATTACCTACTGGAAATTTTAATTAAAAATGTTGAGACTGGTAAAATTAAAATAAAAACATAACTGCTGCAGTAATTTTATACAGACTACTTTGTTCTCTGTACTGATTTGATTAGATAATTAATTGGGCAATGGGGACTGGGGAGTATCAGAATTCAGCACAAAACCTAAATATGCTACTGGGCTGAGTTCAGTGCTCTGTGCAGGCCACTCATTTCCTTCATGGACCTTGCTTTATGCTGGAACTGGAAAAGGCTTTCTCCAAACTGTTGCCACAAAGTTGGATCACCCAATTGTCTAAAATGCCTTTGTATCCTTTAGCATTAAGATGACCCGTCACTGACACTAAGGAGCATAGTCCAAACCTTCAAAAACATTATTAAACATACTGTAAAAAATATAGATATATTATATGGCTTTTTTAAAATATTTAACACTATGTTTAATCATTTTTATTCATTTATTAAGTTTTCATGTGCGCCAACCAGACCGCATTAAATCTAAATCCTGAAACCTGATGCACAAAATGCATATTTTACATTCCTATGTTCTTCACATAGAAACTAATGTACTTTTTATTATTAAACATATGTTGCTATATATATCGGATAATGTTCATGTAAAATGCATACTGTATCTGTACCTATATATCTATAGGATTAGAGATACAGGTATATGTATATATATATATAAAGAAATATGTATTTACAATAAAAGGACATTTTCCTGTAAGTGAAGAATGTTAAATATTTGCAGTATATATACAGTAAAACATAAATACACACACATATGTGTGTGTGTGAGCCCTTTGCAGTCAAATACCTGAAAATATGAAAAATCATTTTTATTCACTATAAATATTTAATAAGGGTTTTAACTGTGTATGTGGTGTAAATATTTTACATTCCAATGTTCTTCACATAATAGAAAATGTTCTATGTATTTAAAATAAGATATTCCTATATATATATCTGTATTTATCTATACCTATATAATCATAAATATATATGTGTGTGTGTGTATAGGATTGAGCTCGCATTCTATTGGCTGTTCCAATCAGCCGATAGAATGCTAGCTCAATCCTATTGGCTGATTGGATCAGCGAATAGGATTGAACTTCAATCCAATTGGCTGATTGCATCAACCAATAGGATTTTTTCTACCTTAATTCCAATTGGCTAATAGAATTCTATCAGTCAATCGGAATCTAAGGAACACCATCTTGGATGACGTCACTTAAAGGAACCGTCATTTAGTAAGAAGACTTTGTTGGAAGAGGATGCTCCGTGCCGGATGTCTTGAAGATGGACCCGCTCCGCGCTGGATGGATGAAGATAGAAGATGTCACCTGGATGAAGACTTCTGCCCGTCTGGAGGACCACTTCGCCCGGCTTGGATGAAGACTTCTCCCGGCTTCATTGAGGACTTCGGCCCGGCTTGGATGAAGACTTCTCCCGGTAAGTCGCTCTTCAGGGGGTTAGTGTTAGGTTTTTTTAAGGGTGTATTGGGTGGGTTTTATTTTTAGGTTAGGGACTTTGGGCTTGCAAAAGAGCTAATTGCCCATTTAAGGGCAATGCTCATCCAAATGCCCTTTTCAGGGCAATGGGGAGCTTAGGTTTTTTTAGTTAGTATTTTATTTGCGGGGTTAGTTGTGTGGGTGGTGGGTTTTACTGTTGGGGGGTTGTTTGTATTTTTTTTTCAGGTAAAAGAGCTGATTACTTTGGGGCAATGCCCCGTAAAAGGCCCTTTTAAGGGCTATTGGTAGTTTAGTTTAGGCTAGGGTTTTTATTTATTTTGGGGGGCTTTTTTTATTTTGATAGGGCTCTTAGATTAGGTGTAATTAGTTTAACGATCTGTAATTTGTTTATTATTTTCTGTAATTTAGTGGGGTTTTTTTTGTACTTTAGCTAATTTAATTTAATTGATTTAATTGTTGTTAATGTAGTTAATTTATTTAATTATAGTGTAGTGTTAGGTGTTAGTGTAACTTAGGTTAGGTCTTATTTTACAGGTACCTTTGTATTTATTTTAGCTAGGTAGTTATTAAATAGTTAATAACTATTTAATAACTATTGGACCTAGTTAAAATAAATACAAACTTGCCTGTAAAATAAAAATAAAGCCTAAGTTAGCTACAATGTAACTATTAGTTATATTGTACCTATCTTAGGGTTTATTTTACAGGTACGTATTTAGTTTTAAATAGGAATAATTTAGTTAACGATAGGAATTTTATTTAGACTTATTTAAATTATATTTAAGTTAGGGGGTGTTAGGGTTAGACTTAGATTTAGGGGTTAATATTTTTAATATAGTGGCAGCGACGTTGGGGATGGCAGATTAGGGGTTAATAAGTGTAGGTAGGTGGTGGCGACATTGGGGGTGGCAGATTAGGGGTTAATAAATATAATGTAGGTGTCGGCGATGTCGGGGGCGGCAGATTAGGGGTTAATAAGTGTAAGATTAGGGGTGTTTAGACTCGGGGTTCATGTTAGGGTGTTAGGTGTAGACATAACTTGTTTCCCCATAGGAATCAATGGGGCTGCGTTACTGAGTTTTACGCTGCTTTTTTGCAGGTGTTAGACTTTTTCTCAGCTGGCTCTCCCCATTGATTCCTACGGGGAAATCGTGCACGAGCACGTACGACCAGCTCACCGCTGACTTAAGCAGCGCTGGTATTGGAGTGCGGTAATGAGCAAAGTTTTGCTCAACGTTCACTTCTTGCCTTTTAACGACGGGTTTCTGAAAACTCGTAATATCAGCGCTGCAGGTAAGTGAGCAGTGAGTGAAAACTGCTCGTTAGCACCGCATAGCCTCTAATGCAAAAATTCGTAATCTAGGTGAATGGGTTTTTTTTCCTCTCTTTTGGAACCCCAGAGTTCTATTGCATTTCTAATCTGTTTTAGTCTTAGCAAACCAATATACACTTGTTGTTATTTAAAATAATTTAAAAAAATAATATTTGTATTATATACAGCTATGAATCCTCTACTAAGTTTTTCAAAATTTATTTTACGGAAACTTTTTTTTTATAACTTTTTTTTAAAATA